>NW_027115738.1:47311-60358 GCF_000696795.3 Halyomorpha halys | reverse complement strand
GGGATTGTTTATTATATCTTATTATTGTATCTCTTTTTTTCTGATTATACTATGTATGTGTAATTTATATATGTCCGATTACGGATTGATAAGTATGCTGTGTGAGATAGCAACCTAATGTATTTAGGCAGCATAGATAAATAAAGTATTTCTCTCTCTCTCCCTCTGGACTTTGTCCTTCTGTTTCAGAACCTCCTCTAGTTAGCTGGCTAACCCATAGGTGGCAGTAGCTCCTTGCATTGTTGAATAGTTTTTATAAATCAAAATTAGGAATTAACTTCCTCCTATAAACAATGGCCTTTGAAAACACAATGATAGATCAATGTTTAGCTATCATTCAATACACATTGAAATTCTTTGTATGGCAAACAAAAATAAATGAATTTGTAGATTTTGAGAAATTAAATAAACATTAAGAAGGAATAGGTTGGGAGACAGTATTCAATTTGCAAGATGTTAACCTTGCTTAAGATGTTTTTGTCACAATTTTCATGAGCATAAATCCATAGACAAACGAAAAATATCAAATAAAAAGCTAAAATTCAAACCACCTAACTGTTAAAGTTAATAAATTAGTCACATGAGTCCATATATTTCACTTTCACAATGGCAAAATTACGAAATGCAGACCACTGATCATGGTCTGATCGTTTCCAATCGTCCCTTGTGGTGGTTGCTGTCAAGGTAAGGAAAATAAGGTAGCTGTAAGTAGATGACCTAGAGCATTTTTAGGAGAAATTCAGGCTGCTGTCGAGAAGAAAAAAAAATAGTTTTCAACTATTTATTTATTGCCGATGTTACAACCTATAATGTACTTTTCATCAGAGCTCTGATGATGGGTAGAGATGAAGACAAAGAACAGTGACTGACAGTTGAGAATAAATCATCTCCTTCAAATTCACATACAGTCAATCATTTATAAGTATAACATGGCATTTTTATATTTTGATTAATTAATGCAACTTCATACCAGTGAAAGAAGTTTCACTACACTAACTTTATTAGGTCATTTTTTATTTTAAAGTGTTAATGATCTTAAACAATATAGATTTTCACTACTTATATGCTCAATGAGTTTAATTATGTTTGTATGGCTATTGCTTACTGCAATTTGTTTCTCTTGTTTTGTTTTTTTCAGAATCGAAATTGAACAAGTAAGTAAAGTTTTTTTTTTTTTTTTTTTTTTTTTTTTTTTTTTTTTTTAGTAATTGGTCCTCTTAATTTTCCTTACAAATTCCACATTTTATATCAGATGACTTATACTATACACTCATTATATGAATGAAACAGGAATGTATAATCCAAATTTAGAATGGGTGAAACTGCACAGCTAATAGGCAATTTTTTAAAAAATGGTAACTAAAATAAAAATTCAACCATTAAATAGACAACTAATAAAAAATATCCTCGACTATAAAAGAAAATGAAACAATGAAAAAAACTTTTAAATTGAAAAAGTGACATCAAAGAAAAAATTAGAAACTTTAATTATTAAAGGATAATAATAATAATAATCTTTATTTATTCTGGGATTGATTCCTTTAGAATAATTTACAGACGTCAAAATTAGGCTTTAGAGCCTTGGAGTAAATTGCAAAATAGAGATGAAATTACAAGATGTCATAAAATAAAATAATACAATGAATTTAAAAAGATATAAATAAACAACAATAATTAACAGAATAAATAAAATAATGATAAAAACAATAAAACAAAACCACTTGTCATATCATAAAACATAAGATGACTTCTTATAGTAAATAAAAAGAAAAAAATTTATATAAAATCAAATACAATTAAACTAAAAAATAATAAATGAAAAGAGATAATTTCTGCTAGTGTACATATTTAAAATTATAAATGAAAATCTAAGACATAAAATACAGAAAATATATAAAGCTTTTTTGAAACTTTCAATTGTTATTCTTCCGGAATTGGGTGGACAGAAGGTAGTCGAAGATACGGGATTTGAAGATTGGAAGGGTATTAGAACTACGAATAAAAGAGGGAATAGAATTACATAGGGAAGAGGAACGGATGAGGAAAGATCTACCAAAGGCTGCGGTTCAATGTGTAGTTACATATAAGTCTGAAGGCCATGAGATGGTATTGCAGGAATGCACTGAGGACATAAATTGAAGGATATCTGAGAGATGTAAGATGGACAGCGGGATTGGATAACTTGATAGAGAAAGGAAGCAAGGAAATATTTACGACGGAGGAAGGGGTAAAGCCACTTCAACTCTTTATAAAATCGGGTGACAGAGACGTCCCTGGGGACCCCAAAGATGAATCATACAAAACAATTAATTAACCATTTTAATTTTGCTTCGAGATCCCCAGAGACTCCCCCATAAACCACACAGCAATAGTCAAAGTGGGGGAATATTAAGGAAGTAACCAGGAGCCTGTGGGTTTCAAAAGGAAGTAGGTGACGAAGATAATTTAAATGTTTCAGGGTGGAAAAGGTACAACGGGAAATATGGGAAACATTGTTTTTCCAAGAGAGAGTTTGGTCTATAGTGACACCAAGGTTTTTAAGGTATGGATGGAATTGTATCAGATTGTTGTTTAGGAATAAGGTTGGAATGTGAGGAATAGTTTTCAGGAGGTGAGTGGATCCTATTACGATTGCCTTAGTCTTGTCTGCATTCAACTTAAGCTTGGTTTTTGTGCCCACTGACTAATTCTATTTAAGTCTTCTTGAATCTTCTCCATAACAACTAATAGGTCAGATGGTGGGAAGGAAAGGTAAATTTTGAAATCATCTGCATACAAATGGTATTGAGAATGTTGGATAAGGATGGGAAGGTCATTAATATAGATAGCGAAAACAGTAGGGGGTAGTGATGAACCCTGAGGGACACCGCTGAGGTGAGCGAGTCATTGATGGAGGTTTATCAGGAACCACTACATACTGGGAACGATCAGATAGGAAGGATTGAAACCAGCGCAAAGCACTGTTGGATAAAGGAGATTTCATAGTTGTAAGGATGTTGTGGTTAACCGTGTCAAATGCTTTGGAGAAATCAAGGAGGATGAGGATAGTTAGGTTTTGGTGTTCCATGGCAGTTTGGAGGTAGAGGGTTATTTTAAGGAGAGCTGATTTTGTTGAATAGCCAGGTCAAAAGTCGGATTGGAGGGAATTGATGAGGGAACGTTCTTCTAGGAAGTTTGAGAGTTGGTTTTGAAAAAGGCGTTCTAACGGTTTTGAAAGGTTAGAGAGGAGAGAAATAGGACAAAAGTCATTAGGTGAAGAAGGATTTGGGATTTTATTTAATGGTCGAACTAAAGCGGTTTTCCAACGAGAAGGAAATGTGGCATGTTGCAAGGAAAAATTGTATATATGATAAAGTATGGGGATAAGGACTGGGAAACAGGATTTAATCAACTTAACAGGAATGTTGAATGGATAGATTCAGAATATAATGATTATTGCAGTAAATTTAATAAAACAAGACCACCTATCTGATCATACAGTTTATGTTATGTGAAATATCTGCAACCATAAAAAACGACAACAATTCCTATTCTATATTCTATAAGGTATTAGGAAACTATAGAATAATCTTACTATTTTCAATCATAACTAAATTATTGGGAAATGTCTAAACACAGATTGTAATTTTCATGGAGAATCAAAGCATGTTTTCACCTAATCGATACGGCTTTCATTAAGGAACGAGTACTCAGGATGCTAAGGGCTAATAAAATCCCCCTTAAAGGGCCCTTATCAACAAGATCCCCAGCTTGGATATAGGAAAAAAATGTTGGAAGTTTACCTAGAACTAGAATCAAATAACAAAACTAACTTACATGACAATGTTATGGTAATACAAAATCACATTTAGATAGATACTTACGGCAAATTAATGAAAAAGTGATATCATCAAAAAAGTTTCCTTAAGCTATAACACAACCGATTATCAGTGAGTTAAAAACAGGTCTAATACTCCCAGTATTGAAATAATAATGAGGTGCAATGAGCTTGGTGTAGCAGTATCAATAAAAAGGGAGATAAGGATGTTAAATCACTACAGTTAGCTGATAAGAAAGTAAGAATTGTTAAATACTAGATTCTATAAAATCAAAAAATTGTTTCATTTAATCACTACTGTGTAATTGTTAATGAAATCAGCCAGATATACATTTTCTAATGCAATGATATGTTGGAGGTTTTTTTGTGTAAGAGAAATTAAATCATTCTCAAAAAAACTATACAACCCGGAAACATTTGCTGAGTTACCATTTAGCTTGATAAGAGCTATAGAACTACACAAAACGAGAAACGTTACCTCAGATGAAAATCCTTCTGCATCCATGATCAAAAACAAAATATCACCACACCTAATTCAAACCATATCTGAAATAAGCACTATTAACAGGAAAGTTTTTAAACAATCTATCGATCTTGAAGTATCGATCTTGAAGAATAAACAAAATATGTATTTTCTTAACATTGAAGGGGGAGGGCTAAGAAAATTTAACTAAATTTAGTTAATTCAAATTACTCCGTCAATAGTTATTTAGTAAATGAAAAACTAATAATCAACAAAACACTAATTTGAACGTTCTACTACTACTACTAACTCTCCGATTTCTAAAGTGATTTAGATTCGTATACACGAAATTGAAGATCTGGAATGAGAGAAAAACACACCTACCCACAGAGGGTCCTTAGGACGATCCTAAGATTTTTGTTTTGTTTTTTACTTTTAAAAAATGCAGTTATTATTTGGATTCAATTTGTTTTATTTTCCGGAATGAATTACCTGCATTCGGTATGTATGTTTTTTTTTTAGACAGAATAACTCCATACAATTCAGGGTGAATTTCAGTTCGAAATCATCGTGTTCTAATGTTTTTCCACGTTTTTGGCAATACATACCTCTCCAATTTGAGTTGGAGCGGTTGTTTCTAGGTTTTGGTCCACGAGAACCTTTATAGGTCATGGGAGGCATTGACAGCACATATTTTACGAATAATTATTGTTATAATTGTTTATTTATTTACTTCATCTGATGTTTTGCTATTAGCTGTAAGGTTTTAAATGGTAAATGCATTAATAAAATACCTCTGAATGCATTCTTAAGCCACTTAATTATCAAATAGTTTCCATCCCTTTGCCCAAAGGGTCACGCATGGTTTAATTTCTGGCTTAGTGGTCCCTAGACTTCTATAACTTTGAAACCACTAAGTTAGAGGAATGAAAATTTGCATTTGAATTGAATAGGTGTTAAAAAAGTGCCTTTGTGGTAGTCAGCAGCATCAGTTTAAATATTGAAAGGGACTTTATCGCCAATAGATCTCTAAATTTCTACTGAAAGTCCCTCAAATTCAGATAAAGTCTCTGGTCAAATAGGAAAAGACTTTGTTTCTGTTTATCAATTCGCTATGTCTGAATGACTTTTTATCAATTTAGGATAGTGGGCAAAATACCTTATTTTTTCTAAGTGATTTAGACTCGTTTGGGGAGAGCAATGATAAAAAAAGGAGAAAGTCTGGATCTAAAGAAATTTTTGTCTTTCATAATTGTATGACCTAATGGTGTTTTTAAAAGAATCATTAAAGAGTAAAGACTTATCTTTTTGAATGATTGTAAAAACATACTAACGAATTGCTTCTATAAATTTTATTACTACTATTACCACCATTCTATAAATTTTGTGAGGTTCCGATTATGTTTCTCCTTATACTTATTATCGAAGGTTACGTCACATTGGTACAAAGTATTTGACGTTACCATAATCCTCAAGGAAGATGAAAGAATGTTTGACTCTCAGAGAAGACCTAGTTTAAGTTGCTTTAAATTGATCCATCTGGCATATGAATTACGTTTTGGAGAAGACATAACATGTGAGCAACAATAAAAAAGTAACTAATGCAAAACCACATAGACTGTAACTAGATTTGAATGTTTTCACTGAGAAATCACCAACAGGAGGATAATACTGATTTTAGCCTCATCAATAAGGATTTTATATACACGGAGTTAACTTTAAGTCCAGAGGTGTTAAAAAAAAAAATTGTTTGGAGTTATTCAGGAGAATTCCTGAATCACGTTTATTAATAACATATACAATAATTGGCTATTTACAAAGTTACACAGTTGTACAAAGATTTATTGAAGTTATATAGTGCTTCAACTTAATAAGTAACAAAATAACATTATAGGGTGTTGCTTAAAATATCACTACTTATGAGCTTCGAATGTTATCCTTATGTTCTTGAAAACTTTATAGTTACAGGATTTTGTTAAGCTCAAATCATGAATAAGTAGTTATAAAATGAAACTGATTGGTAAAAGATTTTTGTAACTGATTATTTTCTGGGGCAGCCCTAGAATCAGCTCTCAATAAAGAAAGAAGAAGAATTATCACACTTATATTTATCTTTTTGTAAGTTTTCGTAATATTTCATTTATATATATTCAGCTAGTGATGATTATGTCGAGGTGGCTGTGAATAATTAATTATTTCTGACTCCAATTGAAGATGAGAATTACTCTATATCAGAAGGCATTGACAATACATGTTCATGTTCATAGGTTGCAAGAGAGAAGATTAAGTGGATGAGTTTTATGGTTACTCGCACGATACTCAGGAATAAGATTCATTCTGATACGTTTTTATAGCTCATTTCTTTTTTAAACGCTTTATTTAAAGTTAGATTGTTGTGTTCCAACATCCTTGAAAATATAGTCGAGCACTAAAGCCCACGGATGAGAGTGTTACGGACCTAATTGCTACAATGGACATGGCATTCACAGCTACAAATTCACACAAAGCGTCGAGAATTTGAATATATTGGTCAAAATCTCATTAGGCAATTGCCACCAGATTATTAGTTTATGCATTACGAAAATTTTGTTAAGAGTCAACACATTCGTTATTGAGTGTTCTAACTGTCTCAACTTAAACTTGACAAATAATGTTAGCTCTTGAGCACCTGATAGCTGAGAAGGCTGGAGCAAGGGTCCCAGGGTGCTTAGTTTAAAAGGTTGTGAGTTTGAATCTCATCTGAGTCGATCAAAATTTATTTCAAGGCTGCCTCAAGAAATGATCTTGACATATCCCACTCAGGGCTCTATAGGTTCTCAGTGCACGACTAGAGCAATAAAAATAATTGATTAGCTCATACATAGGTGGAGAAATATTATTTTTAAATAATCTAAGCTTAAGTAGTTCATGTTGACTGTCCTCAATAATACTATTGAAGTTCTCAAAGCAGAAGTGTAATAAGGTAAGATAAGGTTTGAAGAAAATTTTCTTCAGGACTGTAAGGCAGAGAATCGAGGATATACCTCTCTTTCGAACAACCCTGAGGAAGGTTTAGCCCATAAACTGAATCATATTCATCCACTGAGTACATACCATGAAATTTTGTATTGTGCTCCAGTCTAAATTCTCCATTCCACGGACATTTCTTACCCAATACATTATTTTCGAAAACGTTTACATTTTTATTTATTGTACAAATTTCTTTAAGTACATTAAAATATTTTAAAGATAGATATTAGATTTAAATGTAGGAAGTATAGATTTAAAACTGGGAAAAATACTTGAGCAAACTCAGTTCACAACTAAACATTTTCTATAGGCACATACAAATTTAAATATGAAATTCCCGCCAGGTTCATTTTCGAACTACTAGTACTACCAGTTGTGAGGTAACATACAGGTTTCGAATACTAGTATTTTCAATTTTCGGCTAGTATGGCGGATTAGGTTGTTTAAGTGTTGGTTATTTTGTCTTCTTACTTTTAAAGATTTCCACTAAGTGCCTCTGTTGTCATGCCTTAACGCTACTTTTCTGTGCATAATTTTAGAAGATGATCGATGTGGTGTTTATAAGATTTGCTTCTGGTGGAAAAGTTACTTCTTAATTATAGATATGTTAACCAAATTGTTTATACTGTTTCTAAATCTTAAACTTCTTAAGTGTATTTGAAGTGATCATTCCTTATGCCAGTTTTTTGATGTTTTAACGTAAGTTTTTTTTTTTTAATCTTAATTTTAAAACCATAATTGGAAATAATGGCTAAACCATTTTTACATATATTTTTGATTTTATCCTTTCTTGAATTTTTGGTTCTGTTAATATTTTTAGATGTCACGAGGATGCTATAAAACCTATGGTCGAAAAGTAGGGCCTACTACTCATGCTAGCATTCAATTTGATAAGCTTTTTTATGAAAACAGTAATAAACCTTGTGCAGCAAAATCAGCTGGGACTGTTGGAAAATGGGGAATTACTTCATTTACTTCCATAAGGAGTACAAATTTTACTGTGGGTAAGTATTCTTTTCATTCTAAAACATTTTCATTTTGATTTAGTTTGATATTTAGGGATATTAGGTTTTTAACAAATTCTAAATTTTTTATAGGACAGCGTTGTGACTATTCATCATCAAAGAGACCAAGGGATAAATCTAATGCTTATTCTGGTTTTAATTCAGGTTCTACTTCCCCAACATCTGTGAAGCCAAAAAAGTTTTTCAAAAGCAGAGTTGATGATGACAAGCCCAAAGCAACACCTCCAGCCCCGGCTCCTCCACCGCAATCCCTTACAAAACAATATAGCAGGCCTGCAAGACCAGCCAGGTACAGAATATATTTTTATTAATTGGATAATGGGTGTCATTTATTACACCTAAACATTAATTTTAAAAATGTTTTGTTTATATTGACTCGCTATAATAAATAAATATGTGATGATAGTTTTACGCAAACTAATTTGTTCTAGGTGATGACAAGTTGTTAGTTTGTAACAAAATAGTAATTTTGTTTTGAGTATGAGACCTTAATGGAAAAAATTGTCTAATTTGGAATTGCAGAAAATCCTTTTCCTAAAATAATATTGTCTTAATGGCTTACAAAAAGGAGTGAGAATTATTTTTTGTTTTCTCATGGCTAAGACTCTTTATTCTGTGTATTGTATATTGTTACAGTAATGTCCAGGAACAGAAAGTACGCTGTTGTTCAGTAAAGAGTTCTATTGCTATTAAAATACAATGTATTTAGCTGTGTTGTTAAAATTTGCTCTCTCTCTTGAATGCCTAAAATTCATATATATTGTTATTAAATAAATTATTTTCTTATCGGAATCTTTGGTCTTAACATATATAACATAGTTCAAACTCAATATAGCATATACCCTTTCGGGATACCTTTTATTTCTAGGTAGAGTTAACCTAATTATTCTATTATTTTATTAATACATATGCACATATATATCAGTGATACTCATATGACTGGTAATTTCTCAATAGAATTTGAACAATGTTAACTGTTTATACGATTTAATTCTCTTAGTACTTACACTTTATATTTACACTCAGCTATCAATCTTGTCAACTGGTCTAGATTAAAAGTGTACTTTTATGGGGGGGGGGGAGAGGAAGGAATTTAAATTTATGACAGTAATGAGGATTATTTAAAACATTTAAGAAAAAAAAATTAAAAAATGTAAGAGTTCTATTTTCTAAACTGTTGAAAATTGACACTTTATATAATAATTAAAAATGAGTATCAAGTTGCCTGGTTATAATTCATGAACTGCTAGTTTTCAGTAAATAATAATTTTCTATAATTCAGTTAATATAACTTTTTCAGTAAAAAAAACGACAAATACCTCAGGAATAATATGTGAGAAAAAATAGATTAAGTTGTTCCTTATAATTAAGGTGTGTTTTACTCGACCAAATCTGCTGTAACTAATATAACTAAAATATTGTTTCTTCAAACTATCTTAGAACATATAATTGTCAAACTTAAGTCGTAATGGTTAATATAGTTTTAATAGCTAGTGTAGTAAATATTCAGTTTTCTGCTGAAAATGATTTTCATTCATTTCAAATTTTATTTAACTAACATGTTTTAAATGTTTTTAATTATGCATACATATGTGTATGATATATACTAGATTTATAACCTTTATCTGCCTCTGCACATACCTTAAAACTTTTTTTCTATGAATTATTGGATGATAAAATTAAAATATATCATTAGAATCATAGAAAAGTTGTGAAAAAATAGAGATCTAGAAAATTAAAATGAGGTTATAACCTAAGAAAAAGAAAATAGATAGAACCATTAGGTGGAAAATTAAGACCGATTTGTCTATTTAAAATTTTATTTTAATATTTAGTAATACAACAGGAATATCTAGAATAAAATAAATATAACAGATGTTTTGTACTATATAAATTACTGTGACAGAAGAAATCTAGTTGGGGATGCTAAAACTAGTGTTTGATGTTTAATATTTTTTTTTTTTTTTTTATATTGTCACTGTGACCAAACATTTTTGAAAGATTACATCAAATATGTTTCGGAGAACCTCATAGAGTACTGATAACAAACTTTCATGGCAGGAAAATGTTTAATGAAAATATTAAAAATGTCTTGTTAAACAAATTAGACACCAATGGGTATTAGTAAACTATCGTACCATTTAGGTCGGCTACACTCCAACCAGCTCAATTATTGGAACTGTTGCAGTCTATTTCTCTTACTAGACATGAAAAATGATTATAAGTGAAACTAGTAGCAGGTGAGGCTTGTGTCTCATTAAAACCCAGTGTTACCTAGAGCACCATAACCACCCAAGTACCCTATGAAGGGTTAAGCAGGATCTTATTGACTGAAATGAGATTCCTCTGAAGAATAGTCAATAGGAATAAGAGGGACTATGTTATAAATGCCAGGATTTGTAAGAATATGGGAGTGTGATTGTGTGAGACATCTTGGAAGACTGGTAGCTTAAATGTTTTGGACAAATCTGAAGAATGGATGATACTCAATAGGCCAATTAGTTCTTGGAAGGTTCTGTCCTCCTGGTAGACCAAAATCAAGTGCCCTAAACCTACTGGTGGCAGATAGAGGATGCTCCATCCTGGTGATGAGAAGACTAACAAGGGATTAAAGATCACTAGGCAAATTAGAATGGGACTCATAGGAGTTAGAGGAAGAAGAAGAAGAGTTTTATTCATTTTCATCTGAATCCTGTTTATGAATCATATCCCCTTTATGGAATATATTGTCCTATTGATAATATTAGGTTTTTTAAGTTTATATTAATGGTTTAAAAGGAATTTACTTTATTTGACAATTTTTCATTTTAATCTAACTTGTTAGTCTATGATTACTAAATATCTCCAAGCTAGGCCTAATAGATTCATTATTGTCTTAAAGTTTCATACTTAACTTGTGCTTTTCTCTCCTTATTCTGTTAAAAGTAGGGCTTCATTGAACTTCCTCATGAACAAAATTATAATCTCTTATAACTATATTCACATTATTTTAAAAGTATTATATTGTCTCACTGGAATGCAAGTGCTATTCATTCAATATCATTATTGATAATTGTTTAATTTTTATACTATGATTTCTAGTCCTAGCTTTATTGTTATAATTTTACTATCACTGGTCTGGCACAAATATTTAATTAATATACTTTCTTAATAAAAAAGTAAAATAAAATAAGAACGTTTACCGATGTTATGAATCAGAGTTTCTTATCTACTATGTATTATACAGTTCTTTCATCGTCCTACTTCTTCCACGTTATTTATGTTTTTTGTAATAGTTGAAAAATTAATGATCCATAAAAATCAAACGTTACTGTTCAAGATTTTAATACTGATTTTAATTATAATTGGTTCCCCTTGAAAGGATTATATTTTCAATTACTACTTGGGGTTTTCATAGTATTATTCCAATATTTGTTACATACCAATCATGAATATCACTACTAAAATTAGATTGGACTACTTAAAATTAATAATTTAATGATAAAATATAAAAAATTAAGTGATAAATTATTAAATATGTATTGGGTTTATTGCCAGTGCAGTGATTGGATAGCTTTCTGGACCCCTCCATTTCCCCCACTACTCTATAACTTTTTCTCTTGTATGGGCCAGTGCTTTTCACCTCTTAAAGAGAACAGCTTCATTTACCTTCCTCTGGTTACATTTTTAAGTTAGTCAATTTATTATGTATTTGGGCCTTTTCTTGGCTGACTATTTATTATTTATTATAATATATTCTATTTATCTGAGTTGGTCAAAAATTAGATTGACTAAAACTACTTATAAATTAATAACTTACATTAATGATGAATACAATTCTGTTTTAATATTAATATATATTTTATTAATTTTGAATTCCTTTTATTTTTAATATTAAGCTTTATTTTTGGGTGTAACTAGTTTTTAGCCCAACTCTGTTATTCATTAAATTAATTTTCATTTAAGTTAATTATTATCCTTAAAAAAAAAGGACTAATTTGTTTTTATTTTTAGTACTATTACTGTTAATCATAATCTCTAATAGTGTGTTATGATTGTGTTATAAAGTCAGGCAGTGCAATTGTGTAGTTTTATAATTAAATAAATAGATAAATATCAGACCTAGACATTGAATTAAATATATTAAATGTATGTATTTATATATAAATTTAAATGCTTATATCAAATATATATATACATTTTTAGGATCAATAGTAAAACAACTATGTTGAGGCGCAGTTCCACGAATTTATTGTTCGCACAGTCATGCTCCACTGTGGGATGTGGGAAAACAGTTTTTCAGAAAAAAAGGGTTTACTTAATCAATTATTCAACTCTAAAATATACTTAATACAAATTAAGATTAATAAATAAAAACATTACTTACAATTTTCTATTACAGTGACAGAAATTTTCTTGTATAATGTTTGATTGGTTTGAGGTACAATTTTTATTTATTGTTGTATTATTTGTTTGGTCAATAATATTTTTGATTATTAAACCTGAATTAATTAAAATTTTGTTGAGGTAGGACAGTTTAGGTTTACTATTTTATTTTTAATAATTTGCTGTCTGAATTTTAAGTCTAATAATGTTATATTATTAATATAAAATATAAATAACTATTTTAAGTAATCTAATTGGAGTTTCTTGGTTATTGTCGCCTCAATATAGTTGTTTTACTATTGACTGATCCTCAGGAACCTCAAAAATATATACCATTTACAGTCTGATAAAATGTTTATGTATATATG
>NW_027115738.1:6021-47261 GCF_000696795.3 Halyomorpha halys | reverse complement strand
TATATATAATAATAATGATAAATAATGGGAGTGGTGTGGTTCAGTGGTAAGGCAGAGTGCTACTAACTCCTAGAACCCAGGTTCGAATCCAGCTTTGACAGATAATTATTTATTCTGTTACTGTAGCTATGAGTCAACCCTCTGGATTTGGGAGCACTCCGGGGTTCACCCAGCCTCATAAAGTGGATACCCTTAATTGGGAAAAAATTTGGCACCCGAGTGCGATTCTGGCCAAATCACCTCCTTGCACAATCTTTGGTTTAGTAATAGTGCTTCCTTATGAAGTACTGCACCTCTGAGCCTTCATGGGTTTTATTGCTACAGATTTCTTTTATATGTACATCAATTTTTATAATTCCATATTTATGGTTTTCAGAGCGTATTATGTATAGAGAAATTTATTTATACACAATCATAAAATGGTTTTATATCTGTCTAATATCTTTTTTCTGTTTAAAAAAATAAAAATTTTGACTGTTTTTTTTTATATATATTCTTACTTAGAGATATCACTGACTTACTTCACAGTGGTGCTAAATACGAATCCACTAACATTATGAAAAATAAAATTAAAGGTTCTTTCTTTTAGGAAAATTATAACTTTTCAATTAATTTTTCTGATTAAGAGAACCTTTAATTGTATTAAGTTATTGGATAATATAGGTAATAGTAATAATAGTGGCTATTATAGATTATTGTATAAATATCCATAAAGTTAGTGGAAATGTACTTAGCACCACTGTGAAGTATGCCATCGATATTATAATTTATTTTTTTATCGATCAATTTAATTTAATCAATCTAGTAATAATCATACCTTTTATAATCAACGGTTGGAAAGATTTAGAGCCAAATTCATAGATAGCACTCAAGTAAAACTTTTCACTCTTGCAAGGTGAATTTTTATTTAATTTCACTCAGCTTAGTCAGAAACAAAACTTACTCTTAAGTATGTGAAATTTACTACTCAACTGCAAGTGGAGTATGTTGAGCTGTTAAATATATTTTGAGGTTATTACTTTTCAGTTTTAGACAAAAAAAATTAATGACATGAAGATGTAAACAGTTTCAGTGCCATTTATAAATATTGTAGACATGTAACCTGATGTTAGATAAACACTAGTGCACACCAGTCTCTTATATATCCACATACCTAAGTGGCCATTAATTAATTTAAAAATCCCCTTTAGCGAGTTGTTGTTTTTTTTTACTTCAGTGATGTCTACTAATTCCGTCCTTATATGTCCTAATAATGAATTAATTCACACTGTTATCTTCTTTTTTTTGTCAGTGGACTAAACTTCAATTCAATCATTATGAAAAGCACCCTTATAAATCCTCACAAATGTTTTTATTGTCAACATTTTAATTCTAATTATTTAAATAATTTGTAAAAGTTATTCTCACATATGATGCCAGTAAAATAACTTGAAGGCAAATTTATAAGAACAACAAATACAGCCTTTGAATGAAAAATTGTTTACAAGCTTAGGAAAAATCTACTTTTTTGGAGTTAATGTAATTAATTTTCAAAATAAAGGATGTAAATGATTAAATTGTATTTTGAATTTCAAATTATCTATTAATAGTATAATTCTATTTAAATCATGATTCTATTTAAACGGAACAGAATCCCCTGGCGTTGCACTGAGAAATAAAACAGAGATATCACTAAGGAGAGAAAACATTGAAGCTGATATAGCCGATCCTATAATTCTCCTATTGATTGATTGTATTTTACAATATTCAGGTTATGGTTGTTCATTGACTTACTCCTGGTCTCCTGGGAACACATTCTTATGTACAGTTGATATTTGTTGTTTTCTCCCTGATAAATTTTAAACTAAGAATGTTAATAGCAAGTGAAAGTTGTGGCACGTTTTGCATCAGATTTTTTTTAGGCTTGAATCAGCATTTCTTGTAATGTGAATTTTTAGTTTTTTTTCTGCTTATAACATTTCTTTAATATCATTTTCTAATTGAGTTTCAATAATGAAAGTAATTTCGGCCATGCTGAAGGATATATGAATATATAAATAAAATGTCCATTAATAAGTATTTCAAACAATTTTTTGTTGTTATTTAACACAAACTGGACCATCCCTTTTTAATGTACTTATGGTTAATCATCGAAATATAACAAAAGAAATAACGTATGCCTATATATTTGACTTTTTTATAATTTTAAATAATATATTAACTATCAAATAACAAATTGATTGCAGATTGGCTTCAATTGTGGCTGCAAAGAAGTTGGTGGATACTTTGGAAAATGAAGAATATGAAGATGATATCTTTCAAACTGAGGCAATGAATCTCTCTGCGACTCCAGCTGCAGTTCCATCACCAAGCCCTCCTAGGAAGCAGCCCAGTCCGACTCCTACTGCAGCTCCTTCAAGCCCTCCTGCTTCTCATCCTCCCATTGTCCTTCGTATATTCAAGGGTACTGCACAGCTCCTTACTCCAACTGAAGATGATGTACCTCATAAGAGAGATAGTAGAAGACGTTCATATGGAAGTGATTCAAACGGGTCTACAACTCCTCCAAAAAAGCATAAGAGCAAGTACAAGGAATATGAGAGAAGAGATTCTGAAAAAGAAAGAGATATATCAAAAGAGGAAGATATGCAAACCTGTTTAGAAGAAGGAAATAACCTTCTCGCTGAAACTAATGTTGACTTTGATGCAACTACTGAAAGGTTACTAGGTGTAAAAGTTGTCGAAGAAGATCCTTTGAAAATTAGAATACACCATGTTGCTATGGATGAATCGACAACTGTACCTGAAATAGAACCGAATCCGCCTACATCTGACCAGTTAGATGTAAAGGAAGATATTGAGAAGGAGAACGAATTAAAGGCACCTGAACAAATTGAAGAGCCAACTTCTCCAGAAGTAATTGAAATGGCATCATGTGAAGAAGCTAGTTCAGAAGTGGTGTCTAAAGTAGAAGCTAAACCTGAAGAGTTTAACTCAGATAGTGAGAGTGGTGGTGGTGGAGAGGAAAAATCCCTACCACCACTGCCGCCATCTCAAGAGGTGATCCAAAGGGTCGAACCATTAGTTTTAAGGAGGCCTCCTGGTCGACCTAAGAAAGGTAGTATATTTAAATCTCGGGGGGCCTCTGGTGAAAAAAGAAATGCTCATTATATTCATAAATGGTGTGATCTGAAAGAAGAAGGTAAGTCTTTTTTCAATATTACAAAATACAAATTTTTTATTTTCGTTTTCCACTCCACGTATTATTGAGCATTTTCATTCTCTAAGAACCTATACATTATGTTGATATAATTTATATATTAATATTATGGATTTTATCATTTATAGGTGCTTGATAGGACTTGTTGGAGGGCTTTTTTTTTTATCACACATATGCATAGATTCATTTTGTATTTATTTATTTTATATCAAAATTAATTAGCAATGTTCTGCTATTGTGATAATAAAACAAAGTTTTGGAATCATATGTTAAAATAGAGCAATAATTGATTTATATTTTTAATGCAAACAAACCCAAATTTTTCTTTTTAATTTTTTGAAAAACTTAATCTAATGCGCAGTTAATTATGCTTTATAGTAGGGATTCATGAATACCACAGAAGGCTTCAATTGTTTGGATCTTATGATTTTTCACTCTTGATATTTCAGAGCTTTGGCTTTTAGCTTTTGTACCTTGTCAGTGGTAGATTAGTTCGTATTAGCTTCAACTGTTATTATTATTTTTTTTTTTTATTAGTTATAGTTTAATTTAGTATCACATGTTTATTTAATCAGTTTTCTAGAAATATTCTTTTATCTACGAGTGGGTGATAAGCTAAGAGTACAAGTATCATTGATAAAAATTAATATTTTTTTATTGGTGCTTGAACCTAATTTACACCTCACCATTGACAAAATCGTGAAATTACACAATAATTAACTACTAGTTTTTTTTTATTGGAACGGAAATTTCAAGATTCATTCCTCGGGCCTTCGTGGTATAAATATTGACTGACCCAGGTGAAAGTTGAACCCACAATGTTCTGAAACAGGCACTCTCGGACCCTTGCTCCAATTTATTAGCTATCACATTCTCTGATTAATTATTATGAATTTATTTTTGTCAATAGGTTTTCAAATTTTGTCAATACTGAGATATAAATTTAGTCCAGGCACAGGTAAATAGCAAAAAAGACTTTCACGTACAAAATTGTACCCCTTGCCTTTTGTAATCAGTGCTAAGGACTAAAAATCACTGTTTAAATTGAACAAAAACTTATTCACACTATGGCAGACCTTTGTTATCCAGTAGTTATTTATACTCTTTTACAAAATCACCTTTTCTAGGTTTCGATGATTTTGTTATGGTTTTAGGTTCTAAACTAGAATCGAAACCAGCTGGCCTCCAAACGCCGTTGGCCACAGACTTTGATGCAGAAACACTTACTAGAGTTACCAATTATTCTTTAAAAGAAGAGACTGCATTGGAGGAGGAATGTGAAGCTATAACTAGTGTGACTTGCAGCAAAAAGGCGAAAGAGGTTTTTATATTAAACTATTATTTAATCTTTTATTAACCTAATGTTTTTACTAGATCAATATAATTTCGGTTAATTTTCTGTAAAATATTGTTATTAAGGATTCTTTCTACTTACTAATCCATTTTATCTTTTCAGTTTTATACCGTTGTGAGAAATGTGAAGAAGGCCCACCAAATTCAGGAATCAGGTGAATTCCAAGAATTCAATGATGACGTAGAGTATATTTTAGATGCCCTGCAAGATAATAATCCTATTAGTACTCGGTTAGTTATTTTATGTTTTCCATACATGCATATTCAACTTTTTTTCTTTTCTTCAATTCAATATTATTGGCTTATTTTATTTTTAATTTCCTGCAAGAGCTGTATTATAAAAATTTATTGGATGAAAATGATTTTCAGTCGTTGCTAACCCTGCCACTTGTTATTTTATTAGCAAATGTTTGTTTATTATTTGTTTTAATATTTATATGTTTATCCGTAGATGCCTCTCAGCTATAACCCTAGCTTCAAAATGTATGGTACCAGCGTTTAGGATGCACGTTAGGGCTCATGGAACTGTTACCAAGTTTTTCAGAGCACTCCATGATGCAACGAAAGATCAGGTTAGATTTTATTTTCATTTTTTTAATGTTTACAAGATTATGTAAGTTTTACCCTGTTTTCCAATTTTAGCCTCTTTTTCAATGTTGCTTGATTTAGTTTATTTTTAGCTTAAGTCTCCTCCTTCTGTTTTAAATAAATGTTTCAAAGGTAGGATAAGGCCGTTCCTAATTAGAGTTTTAGGGGGCAAGTATCCTGGGAAGCCTTTTATTAGGTTTGGTATTATGATATCCTTCGAGAGATAATGATATCGTACATCAACCATTGTTCGTTGTAAGTTAATGAATTCATTTTTTATTTTTTGTTGCCACAGAGATTGGGAATGTGTACAGCGACTGTGATGTTCGTTCTGAGTCAGGACAGGCTCAACATGGACATTGATAGGGACAGTCTCGAGCTGATGTTGTCGTTACTTGAGAGTGATGCCTCCCACAGCTCAGCGCTCGAGGGCTGCGGACTCTCCACGGCCGAGCTCAAGAAGACGAAGGACAGGGTACGGTCCCTTTGTCAAGAGATTCAGGAGCAAGGTCATGCCAAGCATCTTAATCTCGACAACATCACTGTAAGTTGAATATTTAATACTAAATTTAGTGGTTTATAACTATAAATATTAATTTAGTCAGTCAATATCTATGATTGTCAATATTAATCAATGGGAGCTGGAATAATTTTAATCGCGGGTTTTGATATTTCAGTCAGTCCACCCACTTAGTTGAACTGTTTGTGGTCTGCTTCTGGGTAAAATATGTACAATTTTAAGAAAGTGTTCACATTGATATTTATCTACCACAACTTTTGAAATAATTATGGGCTAATCATTCAATAGTGACAATTTTCATTTATTTTTTACTGGAATCAAGTATTCGAGAGTTCTCATTGTTTTAATGATAAATTTATAATTGATTTTTAGGTTGGTCAGTTAGCAATGGAAACGCTTCTCTCATTAACATCAAAAAGAGCTGGAGAATGGTTCAAAGAAGAGCTGAGAGATTTAGGTGGCTTGGAACACATTATCAAGACTATTGTTGAAACCTGTCGACCCATCGATCATACCATAACAATGTGGTCACCCTCGCTCCTTGATAGGCTGAGGAAAGCAGATAGGTGCCTTAGAGTTCTCGAAAATGTAAGTATTTCTTTCCCACCTTACTGAGTCAAATTGTTCTTCCCATCCATCTGTAGGTAATGTTATCTTGGACCTTACATAAATCAGACCATCACCTCCTTCCTACATCTACTGTCCTCTACAATTCAAATACTCAGTTCTTTCACAGGATAGAAGATCCTGTCTTCCAGACCTGTATACCATTTCCCACAAAACCACCAGTGCATAAACATTTCTTTCTAGTCTCTTCTGCTATTCTCTGGAATTCCCTCCTACCTCCTTATATTGCAAAGAGATGTCCAATGATGAGATCTTAATTAAAAAATAAAACTCTATTTAGAAGTGAATAGCTTTATTTGTTTTATCACTTTTTACTAAATAAAAACATATTCTTTATTTCTAATTTAAGATTTTGTGTATAGATTTTTTTTTTTTACTTTGTATATAGATGTTATTTTTCTTTGTATATAGAATTTTTTTTTCTTTTTTGACTTTCTATTATTTAACTACGTGTATGTATTCAATTATTTTCATATATAACCGATGTAATTTTTTTTCTTTATGGTGTTTTCTCTTTTTTTTTTTTCATCATTTTTCAATAGTGGGTATGTTTTTTCATTCCTCAGTTTTTCATTTCCACATATTTTTTTACTTTGTACATACTCTGTGTTTTATTTACTCATATTTTATATTGGTCACTTGGCCATATATCTGTATTTGTTATTCTTTAGGAACACTGTCCAGAATTTTTTTTTTTCCTATTCTATTCTATTTATGTTTTAATGTATTTTTAAACTTTTTAGAATGTTGAAATTATTTTGTTTATATAATTTCCTTTTCAATAGGTTACACTTCAGAACGAAGAGAACAACAACTATCTTTTGACTTACGGCGATGGTATACTTGTTGATACGGTGGTCCGAATGCTGAGATTATGTGACTCGCAGATCCCTTTCTACCCTACGACGACACTTGCTGATAAGGAATCGGTAGGAGCTGTCATTAGAGAATGCCTTGTTGCTAACCTCAAGGTTCTTATCAACTTGACGCATGACTTTAATAACAAGTGTAAGTACTGTCAACTATTGTAATCCAATATCAACTTTTAAGTTGCTGTATTTTAGTAGTTAGATAAAGGAGGATAAAGTGTTCCTCTTGTGTGTGCACATGTCATTGTCATGACAACTTCACATATTTTGACAAACATGTTTTCACACAATTATTTAATACTTATTTTATTTTTGTCCTTCACTAGTGAAAGCATATTTTTTCAATTTGACCTACCTTGACTGGTAAATGTGAACCCTTTCTAAAGCACCAACTATTTTTGTAACATATATGTTGGTTTATTTTATTATTACTATTTGACTTTTATATTACAGTATGACAAAAGTATATTAATCTAAAATGTTTACTAAATTAATTTCTTCATGAATACATAATGAATACCTATATATATATTTTTTTACAGCATTTGGGTCTACATTGGCTGGAATGCGGGAGGGGCTCATTGAATCTAGTCTTCACATACTTCTTCAGGTTCCTCGATACATACCAGAAGAACAGAAATTCGATATTAATGTCCTCGTAAGTAATTATAACTTCCTAGAACCTTTTTTCTTTGTTTTCAGCCCTAATAAAGGTCTGAAATTCAGGTTGATATGTCGACAAAAGTAAATAAGCATTATTTTAGTTTTACTGACTACATGAATGACTATCTTCTCATATTGAATCTATGGTCAATAATAAGCACCTCATAAAACATTCTAATTTATTGTTATAATACTTCACTATTTTAGTATAATTAAATTGCTAAAATTTTAATTTAATATTTGTATTTGTCTACATAATTATAATACAAATATTATACCTATGCAACCCATGGCTAGCTGAACTTTAAATAGCCAAAATGTTTTAAAGTAAAAGGGTAATAAAATGAGAATGGTAAAAGTGATTGCCGCTTTGTATAATAATGATTGCAATTTTGTTTTTAAATATCAGCATGAATTTAAGTTATTAATTTAATTGATCTAATTAATTTAGAGATTCTAAATATGCTTACTGACCTAATGATGTGAATTATTTGTAATGTTTGTTCTCTTTTGATTACAGACCTTAATTTTGCTAATTAATTTGGTTGAACATTGTGAGGCTAATAGAAAGCTCCTTATTGAAGCAAAAGCACCTGCTAATCCCGATTCCATGTTTGAAGGTAATTATGATTTTTGAAATCCTAAATTATTAATGTTATATGTTCATAGATGTCGCATTGGAAAAGTATAGAGAAAAGACCGATTCGAGCACAGGGCTTTGGAGCAGGCATTCTGCAAGGATTCTATGCCCCTGTTAATCCTGCATCCTGCAAGGATTCTATGCCCATGGTACCTAACCTTAATCAGGCATGTGACCCAGTCAGATGACTATTAGGCTATACCAGAGGGGTGGCATAACCCTTCTTCAAAGCAAAATTGAAGCTAAAAAGGCCACACTCATGAAAGGAAGGTTTACATTGAGGTTAATAGGAATGTCCTCCTTTGTAATCTAAACTGAAACAGAAGGCAGCCAGTGATTTGCTCATACTCTCCCCTACTACTCTGTCTTCTCTTTTTCTGCCAACTTGAGCACTGCTAGTTCAGATGGTATATCCACTAGGCAGCAACACCTACATCAGTGGCTCCAAATCTAAATTTACAAATTTTGGCCTTAAACTGGCCTTATTATCCCCACTCCTCCCAAACCACGCCCCAATTACTCCCACTCTTTCTAACCACCTTTCCTATTATACTCACCTATAGGTTTTTTTTTTTTCTAAATTGGACTCCAGTAAAATGAAGGGTTTACTCATCAAAACTCTTTCAAGTTTCTTTACAGTTTAGTTTTCTTTTCTAAATTTGCAATGGGACACTAAAGACTGTTCATATTAATAATAATTGAAAATCGTACACTGGAAAATCACTAATCCCAGGAAGATAAAATGCAATAAAAAAATTTGGTCAAAGCAAAATAGCTTATATAAACTGAGAGTTAAGAAGGAAAATGAAAGTTTAATGGAGTATAAACAAAATTGAAATTTGATTATAACAACCAGGGCCCTGTTTCATAATAAAGTACAAACTAATACTATTAGTCTTGTAGATTTATCTTAATTCAATTACACAGACTTGTACAATAGTAATTTGTACTTCAGTATTTTTTAATTCCTGTAATATCACTAATAGTCCTCTCTATCTTGAAAAAAATAAGTATTAGTATTGTTACCACACTAGTTTCTACACTTGTACTATTAACTAATACTATTAGCTTTCATTATGAAACAGGGCCCTGATGGTTTAAAATAAATAACTTGAATTCTAAAGATAAAGGTTATTTCAAAGCTTTATTTTAATATTTCTATGATATTACGATGATTTTAATCTATGTAGTACCTGATTCAAGCACATTTGTTTCTTTTTGAGATATGTATAACAAATTTGAAAACTGATTTATCATAAGTATTTCAATTTTAACTCCACTACCACCACATTTATGTTTGACCTAAAACAGTAGGTTTGTACTTGTTTACTGTCTTTACTGCTAAGTCTTACCTTGTATAATTGAACTTATTATTATTTTATTGTATTTATTTTTATAGTTTTTCTCATAATTTTTGTTACTTTTATATGAAAAATTCATATTTTAACATTTAATGTTGTTTTTTTTTGTTGCAGTTAACAGTGGAAGTGCTTTAAGTGCCCTTGTAGGCCTGTTTTTAGAACAGGAAGAGTTAGCACGGACTGTTGAGAGGAAGACAGATGCCATCCTGGACGGCGAAAGCAAACCAGAAAATCAAGCTCCTAAATCGTCGGAGGAGTTTATAGAAGAGACTGTAGCTTTGTGTAAGTTAACTTATTTTGTAACATTATGAATATGTTGGAAGGTATTATTGGGTCTCCTGATCCTGGAGAAGGCCGCATGGTATAAATGCACCATCTTACTGAGTTGTGTATGAACTGTAGAGTTAAGGTACGATTCCATGTCCACAGAGTCGACTTTCTAAAGCTCAATGTGCATCGTACCTAGTCTGCCTGCATACTCCATATTCTTGGGGACTTTAGAAGGTCCTCTTTGAACATGTAGGTCATCTAAAATCAGTAGAACGATAATACAACCTCAAGTTAAGCCTAGCCTATAAATGTTCAATGAAATTATGGTCTGATCTTAAAGGGCTGCATGATTGGTATGAAATAACAACATATAAAACATACAAGTGTTTAGCTAATAAATGGGAAAAGTGAGCTAGCCAGGGTCTGCCATGAGGTAAATCTACAGTGCCGATGATATGAGGACTCTGTAAATTGGAAATTTAATTTCAACAAAGAGAAAAGGCAGAAAACAGTTATATTAAAAATAGCTAAAATTATACAACATATTTTTTTTATAGGCTTCTAAAGCCTATAAAAAAATAAGTTGTAAGAACCCGTAGACACCTTTTGATTGTTTTTCGGTCTAGTATCAACAAAAAAGTTTCATTGAAATTGGCATTCCTATGTCTATATCCTCCCCTCTTCTGTTAATTTTAAACAAGATGAGAGAGCACAAAGAAGAATTTAATAAACAATAAATTAAAACCTAAATGTGAGTTATAGCTTACCAATTCATAAATTTAAATGAAAAACTCTTAGAACTTAATTACTTAAGTCCTTTTAACTTAGGTTGTTTATTTTAGATGATTTGACTTATTTATTTATTTTTATTATTTTTCAGTGCTGCAGAAAGCAGGACGTCACATGGAGCACACCCTCATCGGAGCTTATATTGCACTCTTATTAGGCTACCTGATTGTGGATAATCAGGTACGCTTCATTTCACTATCTACTTTGTATCAATACTTCATTTACTATAAATTAATTATATACATACACAATTATAAATTCTTTTGTATAAATATATATATATATATATTTTTTTACAGTTGTTCGAAGAGTATGTTAGGAGTCACATGCCAAATAAGAACTATGAAATGCTATTGTCTGTTTTACAGAAGTTTTACAACTTCATGATGCTTACATCAGCCGTAAGTATTATATATTAAGTTATAGTTGTTTTAGTTATTATATAAGTTTTTTTGTGATTACATGAGCTATACTTTTTTAAAAAAAAAAAAATTTCTTCTACTAGGTTTCCTTGTAATTAACTTATTCACTTATTCTGTGGTGAAATCTTTCTGATTATTCATATTAGTGATACATTATACCTCATGTATAGAGGGGAAGAACCAAATTACATTTTAAAAAATGTGCAATAACTGTGATCTTGATCTTGTCCTCCGAACAGGGTTGTTAAAGGTTCTTAAACTATGTGATATACTTTTGATAGTGATTTTGAACCAAAGTTATTCACATAAATATTTAATTTTGTTATCAATTTTTTTCTCGATATTTAATGTTTGTTTTTATTACTTTTTTTTTACGAAATGACATTTTTTAATTATGAACATTATCATAATTAAATTATAAAAACCACTGACAGTGGACAGATGAAATTTTTTTTCTTTTTCGATTTTTGAATTCTCTGTTCCTTAAAACATAAAACCTCAAATTTTGAGGTAGAGTTAATTACAATGGTTCAACTGACAAAGTTTTTTTCTTTTTGTTATTTTCAATAATTTTTATTATTTTGAACTTTTATAATTGTCTTAAAAGAAATGAATTCAACTGTACCCTTTCATAGTCCGTGGTCTGGGGTTAATGTTTAGCAAAATTCACAATAGACTTTATATTTACACGAATATAGTTGACCACATTACTCTATCCATAGCATCTTTCTAAATGGTTGGTTTTGCATAAAAAAATTTTGCTGATGCAAATGCAGTAATTTATAATTATTCTGAAGGTGGCAGGGTATAGGGGAGGGTAGAGTGTCAGGATCCGGGAAGGGTATAATTGTAGACATCAATATGGGAAAGCTTTGCTTGTGCCATGAGGCTTAATAAGATTAGGACTTCTCTGGTCTAAACTATATTATTTAATGAATAATTAAAAATATCTTATTTAATAAATAATTTTGTGTTTTTAAAAATTAATTTTTAATTTTATTTTGGCAGGCTGGATCAGGAAGTAGTAGAGGAATAAAGGCTACGCAACAGCTTATCAAACAGCTTACCGACATCGACAAGGCAATAAACTTATCAACCAACTCCGCTGCCGATCAATGTACTCTTTAACTAAACTAATCTACAACCAGAACCCAAGTGCTTTTTAACTGACAGTTGTTTCTCAAATTGAAGAAACCAATATCTAATGTGGCTCACCAATATTCCATTATGTGATTTTATTTTTTTATTATGTACCTTGGAATCAAACTATTTTTCACTAGATACCCTTCGTAGGGTTGTATGTTGTACAGATTATTTATTTATGTGATTATTTTAACATATTTCCTTTTTTTTTATGTTTATTATATTGTGATTTTATCTTAGCTGTAAATTGCTTTATTAAGGAAAAAAAATCCCATCACATAATAAAGGCTGTCTCTAAACGTAATTTATAATTATGTATACAAATCGACAACTGTGGACACTATCTAAACAAGAGAAGTGGTTGTATTTTAATTATAGTACTTACAGAACAAATGTTAGTATGCCAAGAAATAGTATTTATAATTGATTTGTTCTTGTTGAAGATGTTTTTTAGAACGCTATGCAATTTGTAAATTGTGTTTATATTTATATATACATATTATATATATACATATATATGTATGTATATTTAGCATTTTAGCACTTATCAATATATTTTTTAATTCATATTTATCACATTTCTTTTTATCTGACCATTACATCTAGTTATGAGTTGAGCTTAAGACCTCATTGAGTTTTAATGAAATACAGTTAATTATTACATTAGAAGGGGAAGGTACTTTTATTATTTAAGACACTATGTTTTATTTGAAATAAGTTCTCATAAAATAAAAGTTTTTTAATACAATATGCTAACGGATATCAATTATTTAATAACGAAAAAATGAAAATATAACAGGATTGAGTTGATAAAATTTAAGTGTCTTATTTAAATGCAATGATAGAAAATAATTTAAAAAAAAAAAACATCAACAGAAGAAAAACAAGTTTTAATTTTCTTCATTCCTCGCAGTAAGTGAATCAAATTTTTTTTACACTATCAGTATGATTTTCTGCTTCCTCAATATCATTAAGTATCATATCTGATACTTTTAGTTATTATTTCAAATATAAATCAATTTAAAATGATTTGTTGAAAAATAAACATGGTGTAAATAATAAAAAAAATAAACACAACAGAAAATGATGTGGCTCTGTTAGAGACTGTTCACTCTTCTCATCTCTTCTTTCTGAGGCCAAGATGGCTACCAAAGGCTACTGCTTCATTTGTTTGCCACTAGGTGGCAGCATCTTTAGATTAATAGCATAATAGCATTCAAAATGCTTAAGGGGGTCTTCCTATAAGTCTATGATTTGCGGCAAGTTGCAAATGTGTACATCCAGCATAAGATTTTAAATATAAAGGAGGTATCCAGGACTGGGTCTGATCTGCTGTCAATGGAAAGCTCCACTGCAGCATTGGTCCATTGCCCAGTGACTGTCGAATGTTTCAGATCCCCTATTCCAGTTTACATTGAATTACGAAGCCGAAATCACGGCATGTGCTGATAGACTTGAAGTGGATAAGGGCAACCAAAGGGTGAGAGCTCTACGACAGTTGTTGCCTGAGAATGCTTTCGAAGAATGGGCCAATTGCAGGTGGCAGGGTATTGGTGTTCGCCAATTCAAAGAGACCCCGAAAGCTAATAGATATGTATGTGAGAATCAGGTACTCTCGGGGTCAGAATGGGTGAATGCCCTGAAACTAAATATCAATTGCGCACCACTGCGTGGAGTCCCAGGAGCCAGTGGACAGCAAGGAGAAGTTGGGTTCCTCTGTTGCAAATGCAGCAGAGAGTCTGAAAAACCAGCTCATGTGCTGGGAAAATGCCCCAACAAGTTCCTGCTTATAACACGCCAGCACCACAGGGTCAAAGAAGACTTGACGAAGTTCCTTCAAAGAAAAGACTTCACCTGCTTCAAGGAGGTTTATTGTGTTGGCACTGACGGATCCGTAAGATATGCCAATATTGTCGCATAGCAAAAATCGGAGGCATGGCTCTGGTCTTGGATCCGACAGTAAAATTTGAAAGTAATAACCTCGAACAGGAAGGTGGAGTGGAAAGGGAAAAAAAGGAAATATATGAAAAATGCGTCCCTATCCTTAAAGAAAAATTCCGCGAGACCTTCGGAGATTATTCATTGTTTTATTTATTTATTTTAATATGTGAACCTGTCTGTTTGTGTGTTTTGACTTATTTATTCATTAAATTATTTTATTTTATTAACATTATGATTTTTATTTATTTATTTTTTCAAAACTTATTTATCCATGCAAGTGTTTCTTTTAACCGGCATTTTATTATATTTTCCTTTGAATCTATGTATTAGTTTTGTTCTGGTAAAATGTATTTATTTGTTTTTGTTTTTTTTGTAAACTGATCTACTGTTGTGACTATTATTAATGGTCTGATCTCACATTGCCGTCTAATAGTGAATTTGTTTAAGTTGTTGGTCACTAGAGAGAATCTGTGGGTGAATTTGTCGATCAGGTGAAATAAAAATTGTGAAATGGTGAAATTGAAGGGACAAGAAAGAGAAAGAAAAAAGGAATGAATTGAAATATTTGTATTTAGTGTATAGACTGGAATTTATTGTAAAAGGAAACTGGGTAAAAAAACTGTTTTCTTTCTATTTTATTATACCATGTAATTATATGTAATTTATATATGTCCGATTACGGATTGATTAGTATGCTGTGTGATATAGCAACCTGATGTATTTGGGCAGCATTATAATAATTAGTTGCACTGCTACAACTAAATTCCTGTGGATTTATTTGCTAAAACTTTATTATAATTATTTTTAGGAATTAATTTTCACCCTTTTTTTTTCCTCTTCTTTATTCTTTTATGTATTTGAAAGCTTTCTTTGTTATTGCGACATTTGGCTAGAAAATGTTCGACTAAATATTTAGTGAGGTGTGCGTATCACATATCCTTCAAGTACCACTCTGCTTTGAGTTTAGACTAATCCTTGCTCAAGTCTGAAGGTATTTATATTTTATTCATTGTGGCAATATTTGTCCAAACGAACCTTTCAGTTGACAAATTGACTGACTCCAGTTTCAACAGGTTTAAGAAAAGTACTTTTATTAATATTTCATGTTGCAAAGTTTTTACATTTTTCTTTTAGAAAATGATGGTAGAAATATGACTGTTTTCTAAAATTTAAATTATATCCTCAATCATTTATTGAATGCTGAATTGTTATCAAATCAATACTGCAAATACTAAGAACCTCATTTGTAGATCAAGGGAAATAAAAAATGAATTAACCTTTCATCGGTCGCTTGGTCAATTCTAAAACTAAGTGTCTGGCTAAAACACTCAAAATGTCGAAAAAATGATACCAACAGAACGCAGGCAGGGCTGGTTAGGAACAGACCTAGTAACAGCCTCTCAACCATGTTATATTTTATATCGTTTTAAATTGGTAAAAGAAGGAAATATTTTTCCATTTAACATAAGTGTTTCCCTTTAACAAGCCTTAACATGTTAAACTAAAGATCATGAATATCCCTACAGTCTCCCTCCAGACCCGAAACAAAATTAACGTAAAAGAAATTTTCACGCAGCAACCAATGACGAGTTAATAACTGGTAAATCTGCATGCTGTCGATTCTCCCGACTATAAAATAACTGCTCAGCGCCCATTGTATGAAATGATTTGGTCGAAATAGTTGCTGTCATCATCATCATCCCACGCATAAACACGCCTATAAGTTTCGTTCGACTTTGAGTTTTTGAGCTATGATGTTCACAGTTACAAACACAACGAGCATTTTGTGACACTTAAGAATATTTGGACTCAAAGAACCTCATAATGTGTTTTTCCTTCAAAAACTCAAATTAAAAATTTTTCACGATCTTAACCCTGTACTGAGTGTTTCAGAGTTAACTATCTTAACTGAAAATATGGAACTAGGATATAAAAATAGAGAAACAAAATCTCTTCTTCACATCTAAAAATTTCTATTGTAATGAATTATTTAGGTTATAATAAATAAATAAATGTAATCCTCTTATTAAAATAATTCATTAATCTACTTAGCAAATAGAAAATTCTTCTAGAAAGATAGTATTTTTCTGGGTTCCCAGACAATCCAGGATTCCTGGAAACGAGAAAGTAGAAGCTGCAATAGTAGCCCCACTCACTGGAAATTATAACATCCACTTACATTCCCCCATCAGATCTGTTTCGACCAATACGGATTAAGGTTTTACATGACTAGGAACAAAATTGGATGGCATTAGATAACAAATTAAAAATCATAAAGCCAACTGTGATCATTATCAAAAATTATCTCAAACTATTATAAACAGCACTTACTATCTTCTTCTATAATCGTTATAAAAAGTAAATAACTATTTTTTAAAATTTTATATTGATTTGTTTTTTATTAATTTATTTTTAGTTGCAATGGCAATGAAAACAACATAGTTTTTTGCCCATAAATTCAAACAACAATAATAAAAGTATTCGGGTGCCTTCTACATCCAAACAATACTCAATACTTCTGAAAATACGTTTGTATACTGTTTACTCGTAAAGATAGATCAGGAGCTGTGTGACATAAAAATATTATAAGTCAAACTTTCTAAAACTTCATAAAAATGATTCTTGGTAAATAGGTCCTTAACATTATAACAATAATAATTATAACACAGAAGGCTTTGCAAATCCGAAGATTCGATGCCGATACTACCAATCGTTCTTTGCATACATCTGTCCAGTGACACCCCTCTAAACCCAAATCTACTAAATCAGTCTTAACGCAATCCTCCCACCTACTAGGACAATGACCAGGAATAAAAAAAGTTATTTCATCCCAATTTTTGATTACTTTAATGAAAACTATGTATAATTACTAGTCAAAACTGATGAGTCTGCCAAGTATAGGTAGGGGGATTAAAAATGGCGGCAGTTTCAAAACCTTAAAAAACATAAATTTTTCATCCGGAGGTCTATATCATAAAAGTTAACAACTCTAGAAAATCTAGAAGAACATTATTTGAATGAGAGTAAATTTGCTGAAATAGGAGCCCTAATAGGGCTAGTTACGTCCAATAGTTCTCGGCATATGGCCTTTTAAAAAGCAACATTTCTTAAAAATCTACTGAATGATTAGTAGTTAGTTAATTTATTTTGAGAAATCTATATCTCAGGAACTATGTGACGTATAGATGTCTATTAGCACTCAAATTAAAGCAAGTTTAACGTACTATAAAGGAGTTTCAGACCTTTACCTTTGTAGGAATAGTAGTTTTCATGATATTTGCTAAAATAAATTGATTTATAGTTGTTGGGACAATAAGTTTGACTTTTGAAAACTTTATTTCAGAAATCATAGGCGTACAGATGTCTGTCAGCACTCAAATTAAAGCTAGTTAAATTTACTATTAAATAGTTTATAACGTTTATCTTTGTAGTAGTAGTTTTTATGATATTTGACAAAATAAATTCACAAACTGTAAATTTCTAGTGGTTCCTATAAAATGTTTGATTTTTGAAAAAACATATCTCTAGATCCATAAGACGCACATATGTCTGCCAGCACTCATAATAAAGGAAATATAACTTACAAAAAAGTAGTTTATGATACTTATCTTCATAGGGATTGTAATTTTTATGATATTCACATATGAACATAAATTTGGCTAACGAAAATTTGTCCGAGCAACTATAAATCAATTCATTTTAGCAAATATCATGTAAACTACTACTCCTACGACGATAAACATATTAAACTACTTTATAGCTCATTAAACTAGCTTTAATTTGAGTGCTTACATACATCTGTACGTCAAATGGTTTTTAAGATATAGATTTTTCAACATAAATTCCCTGATCTTTCAGTACGTTCTTTACAACGTTTTTATGAATTATTGCTTTTTAAAAAGCTGTATCTTGGGAACTATTGAATGTAAATTATTAGGGCTTAACATTTAGAAAATTTACTCTACTTTAAATGATGTTCTGTTAGATTTTCTATTGTTGTTGGTAGTTTTAAATCTTTAGAGCTCCGAATGAAAAATTAATTATTTTTAACGTTTTTAAAAAGCCGCCATTTTTTATTCCCACTACGTATACTTGGCAGACTCATCAATCTTGGCAAGTAATTATACATAGTTTTTATTAAAGTAATCAAAAATTGGTGTGATATAACTGAGTTTTTTCTCCTCTTGGGCTCGTGTACGATAAGTTTCGGCCTACCCCTCTGACGTTTACCCGTCGGTTCAGTGTTTATTAACATTTTAGGGATCCGTTAGTTACTAAGACCCACGATCTTACACGCCCACCTTATTCACCGCAATGATAACTTGAATTATATTTACCGGGTACAGTTCCCTTTATGCAGCGTTGTGTATCCTTCTAAATTCTCCCGTTAACTCATCCTTTTTCAGTCCGAATATTTTGCGTAATAATTTATTTACAAAATCCTTAAGTTACTGTTCTTCTCTCAGTATAAGAGGCCACTTTTATTCTAACTTTTATGTTTTGGGACAAAAGGCGCGATCTAAGAAATTTCGAGATTGAAAAATAAAAACATTTCCCATCTTTAATCGTGCTTTTATTTCCTCATCAATTAAATTTTTTCTGGTTACCGTAGAACTTAAATACTTAAAACTATCTACATGTTCAAATGTATTTCCTCCTATATCTATATCACCGAAATGGCTCCTGTTCCTACTGCTAACCATATATTTTGTTTAAATCCAAATTATCAGCATATCCACGCATCAGTATGTTATCACATTTTTAATATCGTATTATAGTGCTAGTTTAAATAATATAGGTGATACAGAATCGCTTTGTTTTAAATCCCTTTCGAACCTCGAACTTCTCAGAATAGTAATTACTGATTCATTCTTTATTAAACGTTTCGGTTATGCACATCCCTACTAGATTTATTAGAACCCTAAATATTATAAAAAAAATTCACTAGTACATATTATAATATTATATGTAATATTACCCATAACATTATAAAATAAAATATTGAACATTAAAACAACAACTAAAATTATTATTAATTATTCCGACAGGCTCTCTTCAGTCTAGTTTATTTATTTGGTTTATGTCCATTATATTTAGTTGGTTGTTATCCGTAAGGGTTGGGCAAACATTAGCTATATTTGAAAGATTAGCTACAATTGCCATGGATACTATATTTGTTTATCAATGATTCATTCATGAATAATGGTCGTCTCCAAGGAGATTTTAGCTATTAGTTTCAACTATAGGTCATTTTTTCCCATCTTTGAACGGAATTAGCCCACCAGCTGAGATGATTGTCGAGTGTACTCAGACGAATATATAGAAATAAATGGTGAAAATATTTTCCCATTTCAATTTTTTTTTTCTACAAGCAACCAGCGTTGAAATGGTCGAAAGAAAAAAAAAGTTAGCGATAAAGGTCCAGTTGCAAGTGGAAGATGTAATTACATTCCTTCTTGTACAACGCACATTCTGTTGATGATATAAAGGGATGAGTGGGGGAAGATTTTGCACTATAAAAGGATTTGCGATCTGATGAGCATCAGTTCGATCCCGGCAAGTCAACAGCACATCATGTTCAAGGTATCTCAGTCTATGCCAGGACATTTTAAACATTAACATGTTTATATATCTTACAACATTTTTAGTCGACATTCACATTATATAATTAATACTTATCATATTAGTCGTGTATTAGGTCATTAGTATATGGAAGATGGTCATCAGGGTACATGAAAAGTAGAAATAACTAGTCACCAGTAACCAGTATTTCACCCCTCTTTGCAGGGCTGAAGCGTGGGGAAATAAGCTGTTAAAGTAGATTTCCTTTCTGGATTGGAAGATTGAAAAACATTAGATATCTAATAAGTACTTAGAAGTATTTTTGTTTCTTTAACTACCTTCTACCTAAATTTTTACCTCCAATACTTTTTAAACTTTGTTGCTCCACCTACAGTAAACACAGTGCTATTCATTCATTTAGTTTGTGATGAAATTATTTACTTTATTTTTCCTACATATACTTATTTATATTTTATTTTTCCCTTGTGATATTAGAAAAAAAAAATGGTGCGGTGCGCGCATGACACAACTTTCACTTACTTCCTTCCTTTCAGATGAATCTATTAAAATGTAATTGTATCTTGTCTATCTGTCAATTTCTCCTATGTTAAAAAAATAGTTACTTATTTATATTTTATTTTTATAATTTTATTAAAATATTACGTATCTTTTTCTTTTTCTTTATTGTAGTCTAATGTTTCCGTTGTTGAAAAAAATGGCAAAAATAAAATTGGAGTTTACTATCTTGTGCAGCGTTCTAACAAGATAAATTAATTAAACTCCAATAAAAATAAGGGTATATATTTTTGTGAAATAATGGTTTATTAAGCTTTATCTATATATTTTTTTAAACATTTTCATTTCGTATCATAAACCCAAGGCTTGTTCATCAATATCTCTATTCGATGTTTTGAGTTTGTACTGAGAATTGAAAAAAAAAACATGTAACTTATAAAACACACGAAAACAATGTTATTTGATTCCTCACTACATGTGTGGTTTTAATTACACAAAATCTATTAAGAAATACATACATGGTGTAAACACGTTCTCTTTGTTTTAGATAAGCTTACTGTTGGCACTAGTGGCCATAGCAACGTGCGAAGATGGAAGACAAGTCAAGAGAGGTATCTTTGACTTTGGACACGGCTACGGCCACGGCTATGGACACGGCCTGGGCTACGGAGGCGGGTCCCTGGGCTACGGGGGTGGAGCCTTGGGCTACGGAGGCGGGTCCTTGGGCTTCGGAGGTGGAGCACTGGGTAACGGCGGTGGTGCGGGCCTCGTCCCGACTACAGTGAACCAGAGGCAGGAGTCAGTCCCGATCCCCGTTCCTCAACCAATTCCTGTTCCAGTATCTAGACCTTACCCAGTTCCAGTCCCTAGACCAGTGCCAGTGGAGATCCCCAGGGCGGTCCAAGTAGACTACCCACATCCAGTCCAAGTGGACGTTCCAAGGCCCGTTCCAGTGACCATTCCTAGACCGCATCCAGTTCCTTACCCACAGCCAGTTCCTGTGTCTGTCCCCCAACCTATCCCAGTGTCCTTCCCCCAACCTGTCCCTGTCACTATCAACAGGCCTCAACCTGTTCCAGTGCCTGTGCCACAACCTGTCCCTGTTGGTGGGGTAGGAGGAGGACTCGGAGGAGGATTTGGTGGAGGATTCGGTGGAGGATTTGGCGGAGGATACGGTGGAGGATTTGGTGGAGGATACGGCGGAGGATACGGCGGAGGATACGGCGGAGGACTCGGCGGAGGCTATGGTCACGGAAGCTACGGATCTGGAGAACTGTTGAAATACAAGGCTCTTCTACATTCCAAATTTCATTAAAGCAAGTGGTAAGTTTCCAAATGCTAAATTTAATAAATTTTTATCACATATTAAATTTATTTAAACATGTGCCTAATTTAAATCTATAACTTTAATTTGATAAAAATGATAATTTCTTTTCCAGGAAGAACGATCTCCTCAGAAAGATTCAACTTGAGCCTGTCGCAATCATTTGTAAATAATCGTTGTTGTTGTATTACATTTTTTATTGTTGTTTTTTTACATGTTAAATAAATTTTTATATTGAGGTTAATGGTTGTTAAGTATATTCCTTCACACTTTGTTTCTTACTAAGAGGTGGGGAAAAGGTAGTTGGAAAGGAAGGTAGGACCAGAGAACAAACCCGAGACTGTAAATAAATACCACAATGATTATTCACATTTACTTTAAAATCCAATGTTTGCTTCATGGTCTCATTGTAGTCCAAGAGCCTCAGGAAAAAACTTATATTATTTCGCCCCAATTTTTGATCAATGAAAGCTACATACATAATGATAAGTTAATAGTTGAACGTGTATTTATATAATGAGGAGATGTTTGGAGGTGCGCCCAGTGAATAACACAAATCAGTAAAAACTTATTTATTAGTTCCAACGTTTCGGACAGAATTTCAAGCCTTCATCAGGGCTAAGAACAGAAAAAAACAAGATAACAACCAATGAATAAAATGATATACAGAATGATTAGAAAATAACTAACATTATGGATACATAAATAGTGTTGGAATAAATGAATAGTTTAAGTATTATAAGAAGATAATGGCTGTATGAGAAGAGTAATATTAAAATTAAGTAAGAGGAAAGAACAAATAATAAAATACACATGAAAATATATTTAGTAAATATATGTACAGAACGATAATTATTTAAAATAAAGTAATAAAAGAAGTGGGAAATACAATGTTTATAGTAATTAAATATATAAATAAAATAACAGGACTAAGGGAATAAAAATATAAAGTTATATAATCCAAAAGGAATAAAGAAATGTGAATATTTTTGTTTAATAATAATAATTTAAAATTAAAGTTATGGAATAAATAAAAAATGAGAAAGAAAATATATGTAATTAATGAAATAAGTAAGTAAAATACGAGAATAAATAAATGAACTATAAAGTTAAGCAAAAACATATTGAAAAAAAAAATTTGGCCGATCCGTTGGCACTAATAAATAAGGTTGTACTTAAATGCGTTTTTTACTGACCGCATCTCCAACCATGTTCTCCTAATTATAGAAAACTATATACAGTTGATGAATCTGCAACCCTGTATTTAGGAGGAATAAAAAAATGGCCACTTTTTCAAAAATAAAATATTTTTCAGTTCTTTTAAGTAAAAAAAAAAACTTTTTTGCATTATTTACATTCAGAAAACTGTGTGTGAACAGCGATTTTGATCAAAAATGAAAGTACGAAACTGAAATTACATATTTATTGCGGGGAGGGGGAATATGCCTGAGATGTGACAGCATTTTCGATATGATTTTCAATAAAAATTGCTGATTGAATCGATGTGAAATCGATTTTTCACATTTTTTCGAGAACGTCGCTTAAGATTTTGATTAAACTTGGCGCATCAATGTGCAATTAAGTTTCCTTTAATACCAGATAGGCCTTATTCTCATTGAAATAGTCCAACAGAGCTTAAAAGTGGAATTTTCAAAAAATCTTCCTCTAAAGGTGTCTCTACACGTTTATCAAATTCGCGCATGCAAAAGCGAGAGGATGGGCTATTTGGATTGGCTTGTACAAGTTGGTCTGAGTTTTTGGCTAATCCGTCGAGTGCCAAGCCACTTGTGCTGTATCCATACGTTTGTGCTTAGTTAGCGTTGTTTCAGAACTGCCACCAGATAAAAGTTTGTGCTCACCGTGTATTAATAAATTAAAGAATTTAATAACCTTGGAATTCAATAATTACCTCTAGTTTAAAAGGGTATATTTTAAAATTCTATAGATTTGGTGTAAATACATTCTTTCAAATCTTGTTAGTTAACGTTAGCAGTTTCTTTTTTGACTTAAGATAGCGGAAGCATATGTTTATAGTACAAGAGCCGGAAAGAAGAAAAGGCAGTTATCTCACCCCAATTTTTGATTACTTTGATGAAAACTATGTGTAATTACTAGTCAAAATTCATGAGTCTGCCAAGTATAGGTAGGGGGAAAAAATGGCGGCTGTTTCAAAACCTTAAAAAACATTAATTTTTCATTCGGAGCTCTATATCTTAAAAACTACCAACACTAGAAAATCTAAAAGAACATTATTTAAAGAAGAGTAAATTTGCTGAAATATTAGTCCTAAAACAGCTATTTACGTCCAATAGTTCTCGAGATATAGCTTTTTTAAAAGCAAATTTCCTAAAAATCTACGAAAAGATTAGTAGTTAGTTAATTTGTTTTGAGAAATCTATATCTCAAGAACTATGTGACGTACAGATGTCTATTAGCACTCAAATTAAAGCTAGTTTAACGTACTATACAGTAGTTTCAGGCTTTTACCTTTGTAGTAATAGTAGTTTTCATGATATTTGCGAAAATAAATTGATTTATAGTTGTTCGGACAAAGAGTTTGATTTATGAAAAACTTCATTTCAGAAACCAGATATTACAGATGTCTGCCAGCGCTCAAATTAAAGCTAGTTTATCTTTGTAGTTGTAGTAGTTTTTATGACATTTGACAAAATGTTAATTTCTAATTATTCGTATAAAATGTTGGATTTTTGAAAAAAGATGTCTCTAGATCCATAAGAGGCACATATATCTGCCAACACTCAAAATAAAGGAAATTTAACTTTCTATATAGTAGTTTATGACACTTATCTTCGTAGGAGTAGTAGTTTTTATGATATTCACACATGAATATAAATTTGGCAAATGAAAGGAAAATTCAAATGAAAATTTGTCCGAACAACTATAAATCAATTTATTTCTGCAAATATGAAAAGTACTACTCATACGACGATAAACGTATTAAACTAATTCATAGCTCATAAAACTAGCTTTAATTTGAGTGCTAATAGACATCTATACGTCACATAGTTCCTGAGTTATAGATTTCTCAAAATAAATTAACTAACTACTAATCATTCAGTAGATTTTTAAGAAATGTTGCTTTTTAAAAAGCTATATCTCGAGAACTATTGAACGTAAATAGCTCTATTAGGGCTTACAATTTAGCAAATTTACTCTACTTTAAATAAGATTCTCTTAAATTTTCTATTGTTGTTAGTTTTAAAGATATAGAGCTCCGAATGAAAAATTAGTTTTTTAATCGCTTTGAAACAGCGGCCATTTTTTATTCCCCCTACATATAATTGGCAGACTCATCAATTTTGACTATTAATTATAAATAGTTTTCATGAAAGTAATCAAAAATTGGGGTGAGATAACTGCCTTTTTTCTCCCATTGGGCTCTTGTACTATTATGAAGGCATTATATGTCTAGGTAATTGAATTTTCTAATAGAAAATCTAGAACGTTGAGTTTGTAGGTAGTAATATTTCTATAAATTTTGATTATATGCGATGTATTTTGCTGATATATACATTTCTTTTCATTTAGTCTATCTTTATTTTATTCCTTTTTAAAATGTAAATCGAATGTTATTGGCGACAAAAGTCCAAAGAGCATGCAAGCGTGTGGATATCGACTTTCTTTGTTAATCAAGCATTTTTAAGAGCTTGGATGATCAGCAACAAGTTCAGGTTCATTGTTTACAATAATAAACAATGGATAAATATAAAATATTAAAGAATTTTATGAATAATTAAAAAGAAAAAATTGAGACATTTGAACGGGAAAAGCCAAGAACGCTCGATCTTTCCTGATTGTATTAAGGCTTCATTATCATTTGTTAAACTGTTTGCATTTTAAAAAAATTATATTCGTTACTCCCACCTCGAGAAACCCTAAAATACCTTTCTTTTTTTTTAAGCAAAGAGAGATAAAATTCTCAAGTTCATAATTTTCGTCATATCTGTTTTTAAAAATTCTTTCCCCTCGAAAATCACAAAAATAGCAATAACTTAAACACATGTCTACTAATCTGCACAAATCTTGGGGACGTAAGTAGGTTGCTAAATGAAAGTTGTGTGATGTGTCCGGATCGCATCAGATAATTTTTTTTATTTGTTAACTTACGACAAGTTGAAAATTAAAAATACTGATAATATTTGTTCTTAGATTTATTTGTGAAATGACTATTGAGTAAACATATCCCTCGGCAACGCCAACTTGAGGATTTACGGCACTCAAGGGTACACAGTGAAAAGATCTATTTCATAATAGAGGATGGGGTCTGGAAAGACTTGAAGAATGTCATAGCTAGCAGACATTTCAAAGTGAAGTTATTTATTTTTTTTCTTCAGCAACGACCGCTGGAAGAATGTTGTTGAGTCGTAACAAGGATGCTCCAGTTACTGATTATTTCTAGGTCGCCTTCGGAAGCCCAAGTATTTGCACGTTTCGATTTCTTATGAAAGTTGATCGAGTCACTCACGATGTAATTCTAACGCAAGTTATGGCTACAAACAGTTGAAAAGGTCTATTATGTCAGTAATTATTGTTTCATTAATTCAAGGTGAAGACAGATATATGAAATGAGGCATAGATTTTAAAAATGGAATAAATCCAAATCATAAAACTTTTCAGGAGACACACAAAATGTCTTAGCTAATATTATTTAAATGGGAAAATAATACTTACCAGGTCAATCTAACATTTATTTCCTTGTGATTCATGAGATTTAATGAATTCCCCCTTTAAAAAAAATTATATAATGAGAAATCATAACAATCAAAATGGACCTCCTTTTTAAGGCATTAGGTTATTCACAAAAAAAAATTTTCATCTAAAAAAAAGAAAAAAAGAAAATACACATATTTATAACTTCTCTGTTTAATAAATATGCAAATTTACGATTAAAAAAGAGTTTAAAATAGTAAATTTTACTAAAAATTATAGTTTTACAATATTGATTTCTATTAGAAAAGTTAATTTTTACTACTTCTTGTTCCTCTAGCTCCTGTGTGCCGTCAAGCGTGGAGTCGCAGTCTCAGTCCATCCAGCCCACCAGTCCCTGTCCCTGGCTAATCTTCTCATCTTCGGGTGCGTCCTCTTGCTGCCCCTAGTTTTCCAATATAATTAGAGTACACGCACCTGGGTCTGTCATGAGGCCGTCTTCATTCCGGCCTAGCTTCCAAAATACCGGTATCGTCCATTCTACAGACGTGTCCATACCATTTAAGTTGCCGCTCTTGCATGGTGGCGTGCACTGATTTCACACCCAGATCCTCCTGAATTTTTTCATTTCTGACGCAGTCCCTCCTGGTCTTACCAACTATTCTTCGGAGGAATCTATTTCTGCTGATGTTATCCAACTCACCTGCTTGTTGAAAGCTTTCCAGCTTTCTGATCCATATAGGAGGACTACGAGGAACACGGATTTAAATATCTCTATTTTGGCATTTCTACTTACTTCTTGCTTGCCTATAACAGTTTTGGAAATCCGATGGTACACTCCATTGGCCTTTTTCACTCGATTTAGTACCTTCTGCTCTATTTTACCATCTTTACTTATTATGATCCCTAAATACGTATTAGTATTCCAAAGTTCTAGGGGTTCACCATTACAAAACATCCTAGGCTGTGTTTTCTCTTCCAACACACATGATTTTACTTCTGTTAGTGTTTATTTGTAAACCTCTTATCTCCAGTTCCTCATTCCATTCATCCAAGAATGCCTGAAGAGCCTGTTCAGAGTCCGCTGTCAGTACAATTTCGTCCACATATATCACTGCTTGATCCAGTACTAGAGTTAGGTTCCAAAAACCTACTAGTGCATGTCCTTTTACAAACCTTCCATATCTTATCCATAAGGAGGACAATTAGTAGTGGGCTTCGGCTGTCTCCCTGCTTTACTCCCTTATAAAAGTGGAAAGGCCAGTAATTTTTACTTAAATGAGATTTAATGAATTCCTCTCCATCCTCTCTCCCCCCCCCCAAAAAAAAATACTGTGAGAAATCCTAAAAATCAAAATGGACTTATCCCTTTTTGAAGAGATTAGTCTATTCACAAAAGAAAATACATATATATATATATTATGTGTTTATACTTATAATTATAACTTTTCTGTTTAATAAATTTGCACATTGATGATAAAAATAAGAGTTCAAAATAATAAATTTTACTAAAAATTATAGTTTAACAATATTAATTTTTATTAAAAATAGGAATTTTTACTAAAAATCATTTTAAATGATAATTTTGCATGTTAATGATGTTTACATATTTGAATAAAGTTATTCTCTAGAATGTCATAATAGGTATTCTATCCCCATTAGTATCAATTCCAGTGGTGCTGCTATTATGCAGGTGTAAACATTTTTTGTTAAACCCCTGTTCTGGAATTTAACTCCATCCAACCCCATAATGTATTTTCAGCTGTTACTACACATCCTTTATCTTAAAATTTTCTTTTTCAAGTCAAAAATGTGCTTCTTTTTTTATTACAGATTGAAACCATCCTGTATCGATACTATAGTTCCATTCACCCTTTATGAATATGGTAGACTTTGGATTTTTACATAATAAACCTCTTTATTTGAAAATATGCAATAAATTGGCCTGCAATTTTGCCTACAGTTCTATCTATTTTCAAAATAAAATCAATGGGTAAGGAAGTTTAGGAATAATTTTGAACATTAATCCAAACCATTATCGATAGGCCATATTAAGACCAGGGCCTAACTACTCAACTTTATTTTGTTACCAAGGATAAATCAAACGAAAATTTCAACATGTCATAAAACAAAGTATTACAGAAGGTATTAATAGCATATCAATCAATTTAGACTACTCTTCATATTCTGGACACATACACCCTGTCAAGTCGACTGTCCTACGCACCATACAATCAGTGGACATAAGTTTGAAACATTTTTTTTTCTCTCCCTTCCTCACCATTTCTGGCATATGGGATGTGGCAGCAATGGGGTAGTGCGCTGGGATTGCCCATACCACTGCTGCCAAAAATCAACAATTTTATTTTTTTAAATATTCTTATTATACTTAATAGTGGGGGGAACATTTTTTTAAAATTTTACTGTGGTACAGCCTATACATTTGCAGGCTGACATTCCTCTTTCATCGTTTTGAATGCCTTTTTTATTTGCCCTTCGGTCCATTTTCTTCTTTTCTTAACTGATAGAGGAAATATTTGCACAGAAAGAAATATCACAACATCTAACAAACAATTAATTACGAACAAAATAGCATTGTTATGATGAAAAATATGCTTGAAAACATCAGAAAACAAATGGTGTCCAATATGACCTACCTTGGAATCGATAGGCCATATTAGAGTAACTCCCTGTTTTTACTGAAATAAAATTATTTACTTTAAAAAAAAAAAAAGAAATTCGAACAAAACCCTAGTTATATCCTGAAAGTAGAGATCCTTAGCTACTGAAATCACCAACAGGTTCCTAGGTAAATTAAATATATCATTCACAAGAAACATTTTTCATGTGCGAAATTTATATTATATGCGAGTATCATTAAAACTACTACCGTTACGACGATATGTGTCATAAAGTACTTAATAATAAGTTAAATTAACTTTATATATAAGAAGGTGGTCAAGGTTGCAGTCAAAAGAGAAACAAAATTAGTTTATAACTATTTATTTTCCGACGTTTTGCCCCACTTTACAGGGCTTCATCAGGGCTGTTCAAATGTAAAGGTTGAACAGAAGGCCAAATGAAAAATTAGCAGTTGCTGAATTTATTTTAAGAAATCTATATCTCAAAAACCATTCAACGTAAAAATATTTATCAATACTCATAATAAAGCTAGTTTAATGTACTATAAAGTAGTTTATTACGATTCTCTTTGTAGTAGTCGTAATTTTCATGATATTTGGTAAAATAAATTGATTTATAGGTGATTGGGCAAGGAATTTGTTTATAAAAAAATATATCTCAGGAACCATTGAGGCACAGATGTCTGTCAGCACTTAAATAATGGCTATTTAAATTCACTATAAAATAGTTTTTATTAAAATAATTGAGTTAGTAAACGTTTATCTTTCTAGAAGTAGTAGTTTTTATGATATTTGACAAAATAAATTCTCAAAATGTTAATTTCTAGTTGTTCGGATAAAATGTTGGATTTTTAAAAGAATATATCTTTGGAACCATAAGATTTACATTTATCTGCCAGCACTCAAATTAAAGTTAATTTAATTAATTTGGCCTTCTGTTCAACCATTACCTTTGAACAGCCCTGATGAAGCCCTGCAAAGTGGGGCGAAACGTCGGAAAATAAATAGTTGTAAACTATTTTTGTTTCTTTTGTATCTTTTTAGCCCTGATGAAGCCCTACAAAGTGGGGCGAAACGTCGGAAAATAAATAGTTGTAAACTATTTTTGTTTCTCTTTTGACCGCTACCTTGACCATCTTCTTATATATAAAGTTAATTTAACTTACTATAAAGTACACTTTATGACACATATCGTCATAAGGGTAGTAGTTTTTATGATACTCGCATATGAATATAAATTTCGCACATGAAAATTTGTCAGAACAACTATAAATCAATATATTTTAGCAAATGTCATGAAAACTGCTATTTCTACGAAGATAAACATCATAAATTACTTTATAATACATTAAACTAGCTTAAATTTGAGTACTAATAGACATCTGTATGTCAATTGGTTTTTGAGATATAGATTTCTCAAAATAAATTCACTAACTACTGTTCTTTCAGTACATTCTTTTATGAAATGTTGCTTTTTAAAAATATCTTGAGAAATATTGAACGTAAATAGGTCTATTAGGGCTCATATTTTAGCATATTTACTCTATATTAAATGATGTTATTTTAGGTTTTCTAGTATTGTTGGTAGTTTTAAAGATATAGATCTCCGAATGAAAAATTAATTTTTTAATGTTTTAAAACAGCCACCTTTTTTTTATGCCCCTACCTATACTTGGCAGATTCATCAATTTTGACTACTAATTATACATAGTTTTCATTAAAGTAAACTAAAATTGCTCTGAAATAACTGTCTTTTTTCTCCTTTTGGGCTCTTGTGCTATGTAGAGAGAGTACCCATTACTGCAAGGATTAAAAGGAATAAATGTAGGATTTTTCATCCCCTTCATAACCAAAAGCAAATCCCCACAGAATGGTAACTCTACTTCCTAAGGGAGTTACCATTCTGTGGGGATTTACGGCGAATAGTATTAAAATTTGCCGATCTTCCGATCAATTCACCTCCCATCCAGCGTATCTTACTTATTGAACTTGCATTGCCCGAGCATTCTGAGTACCTCATCTCTCAAATTTGTGCCTGGACAAATTACATACAGTACCTGAACAATGTTAAACGAACTATGACTAACCATTGGTAAACAATTTTATATTACAAGTTAAATTAAAAACTTAGGTGGAGAGACAATATAGGGCTCTTTTAATATTTATGGTAAATTTCTGTATGGTTTGATTTTAAACCTTTATTTTTACATAGTTGAGCAAAACATACATATTCTATCCAATAAATAAAATTGAACATTATCACATTCTAAATAAAAATATAGTATTTATTTACAAAAAAGCTAATTAAACAAAATGAAATTGAATGATTAAATGTTTTTTTTTTCAAAGTTTTTCATTTGTCTTTTTTTTTACTTCATTTATTTGATAGTTGCATTAAACTTATAAATAAGCAAGGGTGTACCCAGGATCAAAACTAGGAAGTGGCATGCCATCGTCGTTCAGGTTGTGAAATTTCAACTCGGAAAACGGGTATGAAACCAAAATTTTATGAAAATTAAATATAAATATAGCAGTGCTTTATTAGGTGTTACAATTATTTGCTTGAAAAAATTTTTATTAAATTAATAATTTTTTCTTACTTGTAGGAGAGGAGGGGAAGGAGAGAGTTGCCCCCCCACTGGTTACACCCTGTACACAAGAATAATAGCACATTTTTAATGTAAATTTTATCTCTTTGGCTTGTTTTATTAATAACAATGGAATACACAGACCACACTTAGTCAAACCATAACTAGAATAAATATTGAAAATGAATTATTCAGTAAAATAACGACAAAATATTATCATTTTCTAATGTTAACTTTTTTTTCTGTTTAGCCAATAAAAAATGTCTTTTTACCAATTCCATTTCATCACTGCTTTAAATGCTACCTGAATGAATCTTAGATGCTGTTTGGAGAATTGTTTATCTGTTAAAATTTCAAGTCCAAATACCCATGTAGAAATAATAGGGTTTACTTACAAGTATTTCACCACAATTGTAAAGTGCTGTACAAAGAGATTAGTTAATCTCTATTGACAGCAAATTGGAAATGCCAAATTTAATATAAATATATCATATCAATAGGATGACCAATTGTTACTTGAAGTAATTGGGTAATTCTTTAATCATTAATCAGATGATGCATCAAAGCAATCTGGGTTTTACAGTGAACTGGATATATCAGAAAGAAATATTAGTTAAACATACTATTTTTGCAAATCAATAAATATATTTATAATTTTAAATTATTTTGCAAAGCTTACTTGATCTAGTTATAAACCATTACATAATTGTAAATAATGTGTTTGATATTGGTGTATGTATTTTTACATATACATGAATATCTTACTTTAAAAAAAAAACTTTCTTTAACAATGAACAATTTGAAAGTCACAGCCATCTTCAAAAACAAAAAATACATTTCATTTTCTCTAAATCTTCTAAATTCTTTAAAAATATCTCATTTGCTGTATGAGATTTCAAAAATATATAGTTTATTAACTAGCAACGTTAACCTTATATTACATGATGCAAAATTAATAGAACATTTCTTATTATTACATTTGAAAAACAGAATTGCAATATTCCATCCATGTTAAAGGATTAAATTAAGTAATCTATCTGATGTTAGAAGTACATAACAGTGTTGCTAGAGGTCGGCCTGTCCAGTTAATCCTTTTTAAGTACTAGAGTTGGGCAGTAGTTGGTTACTTTTCATTGAGTACTTTATATACTTGGCTCATTATGTTAATACTTTTAAAAATCAAGTACAGTTGTTTATTATTTTTATTTATTTTAGTTTACTTATAGCTACTTTAGTTTAGTATAGTTTAGACTGCCTGTCCTGTTTCCAAGAAAAACAGAGACCAAAATCTTGGGACTTACCATGGAGAGGCAACTGATCTGGAAATCACATGTGACAACTTTGAAAAAAAGACTAAATCACCGAATTTCTTTACTTCAACGACAACTAAATCACAAAAATAAATTACCACTTACAAAGAAACTTAAAACATATGACATGTTACTTAAACTTATATCACTCAGGTGTAGGATTTCAGTAAAAAAAATCCCATCACTCACAGTTTCTTTTACATCACAAACAAATCATTACACAAGGACAAACAATTTGTGAATGACAAAAAAAACAAAACAAAAAACAGTACAAAACTTTTCATGACTCACTGGCTGGACACCCTGGTCTACTGGTACAAATGTTACTAACACACAACCACAAAATCCGACAAGCAGACCGAATCACCTCTGGAGCAGGGATCTGCTACATTAGGTGGATGTACCACTTCAGAAATGTCTTCATTGGATGGTTTTGCCACTCCTGAATTCATACTAAACCTATGCAGAGGTTGTAAAATAAATCACAAGTGCCAACAGGCAATAAAAATTACAAAATACATAATAATAATAATAATAATAATAATAATTTATATATGTTTTATGATTATTTAAGTACAAATGTTAGTAATGTACAAAATGTATTAATGGTATATATCTGATTGCAAAAAGTACTAAGCCAAAATCTCATGAGTACTTTTCCATCAAGGACCCTTCTGATGTAATTATTGGTGTACTTATTTACTGATGCAAATAATATAAATTGATATCTCAGCATGATTTATATTGCTTAATTTAGATTAATCTTTCAAACTTGAATCAAGATTCATTCTTTTGACAAGTAACTTTTATTGTTTCAATTCAGTTTTCCTTCCTCAAATCAGGTCAATTTCCTTTAAATTGTTATCAATACAGGTTACAGGTTACCTCTTTCATTATATAAATATAATATAATATAACAAAATGATTCTTAAATCTAGCAACACTGTTAAAGACATTATTCAAAGAAATTTTATCATAGTACAGTAAATATTTTGACACATATTAAAATTAAAATAAATCAAATCGCATCTTCAGTTCAGTTCATTTTAACTGCTCCATGAATGGTAATAAGGTCTTGTAATTCAGACATTCTGAAAAAGAAAACAAATAATTTATTATAATATATAGTTATGTGTAGTGGTATATGATTATTCATTTTAAATAATAGATGATAATTGGTATATAGAGAAAATTATTTTTTACTTCTAAAACAAAATAACAAAATTCCATTTGACTGTCCCTGTTGAACGGTGTAACATCTCAAAATATGGTTATTTTGAGATATGCATATAATCTTAACAATGAGGGTAAGATCTATACAGTAAAGTATATGTCATAAAATATAAGTAAAAAAAAGTATTTTGATATATTATAGTTTTGATTTGTAAAGATCTTACACTTAATTTTATTAATTGTGATGGATGATTTATATATTGTCAGAGAATCAAAGAGACTTTAAACACAAAAATATTAATTAAAATGTTACAAATAATTTTGGATTTCTCGTTTTATATAATAATTATTGTCAATATACAATATGTTAACTAAAATTATAAATAATTAAAATCTAATAGTACACATAAGTGTTGATAATATTAAACTATTTTTAATGATGAGAAGATAGTTGACTGGATAATATATATGAAAAGACGGTTAGGGGTGTGGTCAGAGAAAAACACAAATAAGTTTAAAAACATATTTAATTGTGCCAACATTATGGCCAGAATTTCTAGCCTTCATCAGGGCTAAGAAAAAAAACACCATATATATTATTATTGTCATATTTTCTAATAATTACTTTGTCTTACCTAAATTTATATTTTGTTTCTTTATTCTTCTTTTTTTTTTTTTACTTACATATTGCATTAGTTATATATATTTTCTTTCCATAACTTTAATTTTTAAATTATTATCGTTTAATTAAATTATATAACATTATAGTTTTATTTCATTAATTATGATATTTTAGTCTCATATTTAATTACCTACATATACGTTTTATTTCCCACTTTTTTCATTTACTATCTATATTCATTCTGTACAATTATTTACTTTAATCATTATATATGTCCTTTATCCACTGGTTGTTATCTTGTTTTTTGTTCTTAGACCTAGTGGCTAGAAATTCTGGCCGAAACATTGGAACTAATAAATAAGTATTAAACCTATTTGTGTTATTCTCTGACTATAACCTTAATTATCTTCTCTTCATAAACTATTTTTAATGTAATAATATGTATGATGGACTTGATAATGGTCAATTTTTTTGTAAACACTGTCCTAGGTACAGAAAAGAAAACCATTAAGAACTATTGAGGTTTTTTCTTTTTTTCCCTTTGAAAATAAACAAGTAATAAAATGTATACCCTAAGACTAAGTTTAAATAATAAAGATTGGTTGATGTTTTATTACAAGCTTTATTATAAGTCTTAATTGCCGATCGTTTAGAATGAAACATAAGATTGAAATGAAAACTTAATGTTTTGTTTATAAATTATATTGACTATTTCTTATTTTAATTTCTAAAACTTTTTTTAAAAATATCTCTGAACAATGTTGATAAACTGACAATAGCTAGCTAAAAATTGATGCTTCGGCTATTCACAGGTATCTTTTTATCGTAATTTTGAATTTTAGTGTCTCATAATTTGTCATGATTTGCAACTATTCATAAGAGTCAATGGTGACATTAATAATATTTATACCTTACGGTTTTTTCCCCTTCAAACAGTTTTTAGTGTTTGCTTTGTCATTTTTTAAATTGCCTAACAATTAGCCAGTTAAAAAACAGCATTTATCGAAACATTTTTAGAATTACTTGTCAGTTGAGGAACTGTCATATTTCGAACCAGAGATTTGTTTATTTCAAGAGAACCTCATTAATCTCCTTACATAAATGTATTCTGTACAAGGAGAAGGAACAAAAATCAGAGAAAGAGTCTATATTTAGTTTCAGAATGTGTCCCATCTCTTTGATAAATAGTATTTCGTATATAATAAAAGAAGTTCTTAAACTGAACTTATTTATTTTATTTTTTTATGATCTTCCAATTTTCTTTGTAAACATATACACAAAATGTATCTTACATTGCCTTTAGACAATTTAAGACGGTTTCCAGGTCCTTTGGACGCAAAGGTCTTCTCCAGGTGCTTCCACATCATTCAATTAATGAGTGAGGAGGGGTCACTCTGCTTTTAGTAGTGGTGATGATAGAGGTTAGGCCTATTTGAACTCAGACCTATATCTTTGTGAGTAGAGTTGAAGTAAGGGTAGCCTCGTGTTCCATCCTGTTCCTATCTCTTGGAAGTGTGGCTCCTTGAATGATCTGACTCAGAAAGGAGTTCTGGTAGCTCTAATGTCTGCATTTTTTTTTCTCAGGAGCGGTTTACGATGGTCCAGTGTGGTACTGAGTCAGTTCAGAAAATTATGTTAAGGGCCTCATCTCTAATCTGGAGGGTCCCTGTACCTTTAAGTAGTTAGAGTCCCAGTTTCGTTAAAGACGTTCCTGATTTTTTAGTGAGCATGTTTCTTGTTCTCATTATCGCACAGCAATCGGTCTTTAGAAATATTAACTTTTAGTTGTAATTTCATTGTTCGGCTTCATATTAAAAGCCTTTGAAAGTGTGCTATTGTTTTTTAATATACCCCAACTAGGCGAAGCAAGATCTTAAACTTTATTTTCTCATTACTAAAGCATAATCATTGTTCTGTGGTAACGAAAAAGTTGTTAATAAGGTATTTAAAAATAAAAAAAATATATTACAACATAATTAAACTATCAACTTTACTTGGGTAAGGAACATAAAACAATATCTGTATTTTTAAGATGTTAAATGAAAAACTATATACAAAATTTATGTTCTAATAGGATATGTTATGTTGAATGGTGGCACATCTCTCAAAAAAAAAAGTTTTGATTTATTTTTTAATTGGTCCTATTTCGAAGGTTTTTATTTTTTTTCTCTACTGCTGTCCTATAGACCATTCTAAAGATAGTAAATAGGGTTGTCACAAAGTAACGATAATCTAAGATAAAATCTATTGAATACTTAAAGTACGATATGAAAAATAATTTTTTTTGTTGTAAAATGTAACAGTATTCAAAAAAAGCAACGATATTCACATTGCAATGTTGGCTAGAGCAACTTTATTGGAATGGTTAGTAGAAAGACCTGAAAAGCGGGAATATGAAAATTTGATTGATTTCAATGAAAAATTATGTATACTAATGTAAAATTAAAGAAAAATGTATTTATTTTTACTTATTTATAATTTATTCTATACATTTTTTATTTGACTATTTGTTTATAAATTAATTTATTTAATAAACTAAAATAATTAATTAATTAAAATGTTTAATGTTGTAATTGGTCATTTGTCTCCACTTACTTTATTTATAAGATGGTAAAAATCAGAGAAACGGCATCTTAGTTTAATATTCTAATTCAAAATAATGAACTGTTTGTTCATTTGTTTGTTGATAGATTCTGTGAGATCAGGGCAACTATTTTTTTTTTGTTTTTACATTCCTACCGCAGTTAGGAATGTAAAGCATGGTAATTTGATAAATTTTTTTGTAGGATTTCTTCCCTCGTCGCATACCGAATCGGGTGTCGAGTTCGTAATTTAATTTTAAAACTCTCAATAACCCATAAATAGTAAATAGAGATAGTGTGATTTGTCATCTCAATGTATTTTATAAAGTTGATGTGGTCAGCAATAGGCTTCAACTACAATATTTATCTTCTGGTTATTGCTATATTATTTACCCATACCTTTGCTTAGCTCTGTTATTTTCTGCCGAAAGAAACACCACAATGCTAATCTGGCTAATTCACCCCTTGATTACGAATTCATTTAACTTAAAAAATATAAATATACATATAGATAAACGTCACTCAATAAGTACGTTATGAATAAAATACTCTTCAAATCACAAATATATAATTTATCAATAGCAGGAGAACAAAATGAAAAACCATAGTGGTATTTGTCTTAGCCATGATTGTAGTCAACACAATAAACAGTGGTCTAATAACCAGTCGAGTAATCACTTAAAAGTTTGTTCCAGAGGCTTAGTAGTTAGCATTGCTAACTATATACAACGGAGATAAGTTCTATTCCCAGTAACCCTTGGGATTTCATACGAAGGGTATGGTTCAGAAACGAACTCCAGTGTATTTCCCAATGGATATAACTGTAGATGTTTAAATAAAACTCAAAATTAATTCTTTGGTGATTAACATATCGACGATTCCTGTACAGCTTATAAGCTAACAACCAACTCGAACAATACTGAAAACTATTTGTACAAGAATTCTTTAATTTATAATCACTTGTTATAAATTATAAATAATAATTGTATAAAATGAAACCGATCAATCAGGGTTTTAACTTAATATACATTCTGAAGTATAGCTTGAACAGACACATGTTTTTAATTTAATTCATTTATTTATTTTTATTAACATAGAATTACAACAGTTATTAAATTATTACTAATTATTAATTTGTTTATTTTAATATTATGTTTAAATTAATGAAATGGAAGTGTTAGTAATTGTTAAAGGCACTTTACAAACGCTTGGACAAGGTAGTCTAATTTTAATGTACTTTAATATTGTTTAATTTTTTTTTCCATATTAATTTGTCATCATTCAATTTATCTATTTCTTTAAATATGATTTATATGAGTTTTATTAGATCCATTACTAATGTATGAATGCATATGGCAGAATATAATAATAATATTATTTATTAATTCTGGGATTGATCCCTTTAGAATAATATACAGGCGTCAAAATTAGGCTATGGAGTCTTAGAGTAAAATACAAAATACAAAAGAAATTATAAAACGTCATAAAATATACTAAAATAATGAATTTAAAAAGATAAAAATGAACAACAATAATTAACATAATATATAAAATAAGAATAGAACAAATAAAGTAAAACCATATGTCATATCATAAAACATAAGATGGCAAACACTTCTGATAATAAGTAATTGAAAAAAAAATTATAAAAATCAAATATAATTAAACCAAAAATAATCAATGGAAAGCAAGAAAATATTTACGACAGAAGGAGGGGTAAAGCCACTTCAATTCTTCATAAAATTGGGTGACAAGGGACCCCCAAAAGTGTATAATACTACACAATAAAAAAATACCAATAAATAAAATGAATGTATTGAAATCATAAACTTTTTTTTACTCTCCACTCGGTTACATCTGGCATACGAGGAAACTATTTTAAAGTGGGAAGGCCGAATTCCATTTTATGGGCCCGCTGCAAAATAAAAATCAATCCGCTCAGGCAAAATAAAAATCAAACAGGCGCTGCTTCAGTCTTCGGGTTTCTTAGGTGACACCTTATACCCATGTTCAATGACTCTAAGAATATTCCCATTTACTAGGTCCATTATTAGAAAATGTCATTGATGTACTCTAGTGAAATTTTGAGTGAATCATTCTTCATACAGTCAAACAGTTGAAAATTTTATTTTCATCACCGTGGCACTGCCATTTGAATTAAATGATTTCTTGTATTTTTTTAACTCCAATAAATCATATCGACTTACACTATACTTTCGTTTTACGATTAAAAAATCTACCAACACTATCCTACACTACTAGAAAAAAAATAGAGTATTGCCATAAAAATTTACGTTCTAAAATATTTTAAACATAATTAACCAATCTGAAAATTGTATTCAAACTGTTTTTAAGTTTAAAATTTAAATTGGACAAAAAGTAAAAAAAGTAAAAAAATAATTCTTCATAATTATTAAATCCAGATTTTCAGTGCAAAAAATGTATTTATCACAAATTATCCCCACTAGTTTCTAATCTTGCTTCTTTTTCCATTTCTGACAATCCTCCGAGGCGCCTAAAAAGAAGATAGCCTCGAGACCTTCTAATATAGAAATATTATTAGATAGCTCCCAATGGGTAGTTTCTCTACACGCCTGAATCATATCATTATAATCTTACTTCAAATTTACTAGATGTATTTTTATACAAATACAGTTATAAATGTGATTTAATAAATAAAAAAATAACACAAAAGACGATAATTCTTGTTTTTTATAAAATTAATGATAACGATATCAATATTAGAATCATTAATTGAGACATAGAGTGCAAAATTGGTGTAACTCTGTTAACTCTCACCGCAATAATTTTCATAAAATAATAAATAATTAATTATTTACTAAGCGTATAAATTTTAAATATTTTGTAAATAGTTGGATATGCTTTAGACTAAATAATTTTAACAGATAAAGCTGCCATTTATAACCATTATAATTTACAACCATACAATAAGTAAATATGAGGAATGTTTTAGACTTCAAACATTAATTTAAATTAGAAGGTTCTGTGACCATCTTTTTTTCTGACGCCTCGGAAGATTATTAGAGATTGTTAAGGATGAGGGATTAAGAACTAATGGATTAGGATGGGTGAGGAATTTAGAATGAACAGACATATCTATTTTGGGCCAAATCCGCAACGAAAGGGATGTAAAGGTCTTTGTGGATAAGTTTATTTGTGACGTAATAAGGAGCATCAAGGATTAACGGATTTTACGGAGGAGTTTGGATTGTAAGGATTGGATAAGGGAGGAATGGTTTGGTAGAGCTTCAGAGATCAATTCCGTACGTCCGAATAGTTCTGATTATCATAGTATATAATAAATTTTTGTAGTGAATGGAAAGTTTAGCACTTTGTTTTAAAACCATACGAACCTCAAACCTTTTAGAATAATTATTTCTATTCGATTTCTTAGATTTAATTGTATCATTTTTAAGATGGTAAAATATTAATTAAGTTATATTATAAAATAAAGTGAGCATTTAAAAAAAAAAAGGAAGTACCACTACAGATTAAGGGGCTCAGTACTTTGTAAGGAAGTAATGTTACTAGGCCAACAGTTGTGCAAGGAGGTGATTTGACCAGAATCACGCTCGACCGCCAGATTTTTACGAAATTAAGGGTACCCAAAGAGCTCCAGAACCCACAGGGTTGACTCACGGGTACAGTATAATAGAAAACAATTTTCTGCCAAGCCGGATTCGGAGGAGTTAGTAGCATTGCGCCTTACCATGCCGCTACAACGCTCACTCAATTCAAATCTCAAAATCAAAAATTCAAAATTCAATACTCAATAATACTTTACTTCAAATAAATTATTTTTGATGCTAACGCGGCTTGATTTAAAATCCTGCACCTAAGCTTCTAG
>NW_027115738.1:0-5971 GCF_000696795.3 Halyomorpha halys | reverse complement strand
ATATAAATTATGAACAAACATAGCAATTAAACATTATTTTAATCTAGTAGAATAGCAAAGAATATAAAATTAATAATCCTTGATGTTAGTTTTGATTTATGATGTTCGTATATAATATATTTAATGGTATATTATAAGTTATGAATTTGTTATTTATAACAAATATATGTATAATCGTTGAATTTATAATCGATAAATTATTATTACATTGTAATAACTTGTTTTACTGATATTATATACATTTCGAAAGATATTAATTTTTTTTGTCAAGTGCGGTTGGTAATGGTGTCATCAAAGCCTAGATTGGAGTTGGCTTGGCTTGATGTGAACTGAAATACGAATTTATAATTATAGTGTTTCTTAGAGTTAGTGTTTATTCTTTTTTGAGTATTAGTATCGGATAAATTAGCTAGTGCGAAAGAATTAGTATTACGGAAAGTGAGCATTCGTTTTGTTAATTAGATTTATTGTGTGAGAAATATTTTTACAGTGAATAGTCTATCCACTATAGCCATTTTTTTTCAATCTCGGTCTGAAACAAGGAACTGAAAAAGTTAGTATGTCTTGTTTTATTTTATTTTTATCAATTATTCAGATATTTATTATGGTTAATTTTATGAAATAAATTATTTTAGTTTTTTTTTCTATATTTCAATTTAGAGACTGGTTATGAGAAATCACATCGTTTATTTTTTCGAGAAAACACTTTTGTTCTATTTTCACATTTATTATATATATTTTTAGTAATATTAATAGCTTAAGATTCAGTAGGGATCAGGAATGTTTATATTTATCCAAAAATAAAATATATATAATAAAATGTTTAACTACCATTCTGTTACTTTTGAGAAGGAATGTAACCTGTGACAAACCATTGTCACAGGTTACTTTCGTAACTGATTTTAACAGTTTCTTTCTTTCATCGCTACTTGTAGTCATTCTTTTTCATGTTCTTACTTCATATGTTTGTTGAAAAGGCATTTTCTACATTTTTTTTTTTAAATCAAAGTAAACTTGACATAAAAAATAATTTAATTAAAAAAAAACTGACTACGGAAATATTTAATGCTCCTTTTTCTAATGTAAATGCATATCTCCTTAAATATATTATAGCATTATTAGTTATGACTAGGGATAGGATTTTAATGTTTTCAAATATTTTTACTTGACCATGATATCTGCGATTCCTTATCAACTAAATATGTTTCAAGACATTTCTGGCCCAAAGAAGCCATTTTTATTTTACACATTTCGCCTTTTTTTTTACATATTTTGTTGTAAATCACATATTTTCTGAAATATTTGTTATTTTTAACATATTTTTTGGTATTTTGTCCTGAATCACATATTTCCTTTAATTATTTGTTCAATTGTAAATTCATTTTTTGCAGCAACTACATTGCTAAGGTGCTCTAAATTCTAGAGAATGCAAGAAACTTAAAGATGAAATTTATCATTTATCATAAATAGTGAGTACAAATTTTATATCTTCATCTTTGAACACAAATTAAAAGCAGTGGCATTAATACATTTTCACACAGAATTACATCGAGAATTTCTCAGAATCAATTAAAATAAGCAAGGGTCTTATTCCTTAAGCATTTTTCTAGAATTTGTTTGTTTACTCCTGAATCCATTTCTCTGTTTCCCCCCTTCCCATGGTCCCTTCTCATCTCAGTCTTGTTTCACTCCCCATACAGCATTTAGACCTTTTCGAGTTAAATTGTTTTTTATTGTTGTAACATACCTAAAATTAAGTCAAAGTCAAAGGATTGCGCTTCCAAGTACAAAAGTGAGTTTCCCAATGAAACTTTTACGAGTGGAGGAGTTTTATTTTGTGCGTGTTGTGACAAGTCTGTATCAATGTCGCAACGCTCTCAGGTCTTACAGCATATAAAAACTACTAAGCACTAGGAGAATTGGGAGAAAAGCATTTCGAGAAGGCAGACTTTCATTCCATCAGTTCTTTCCTCCTCAGATTTCACTGGTACCAATACTATGTATTTAGATTTGTGCCGAGCATTTGTCAGGGCAGACATTCCTATCTACAAAATTAGCAATCCGGACTTGAAAACATTTCTTGAGAAATATATATGCCGAGCAATACCCAATGAAAGCTATTTAAGAAAAAATTATTTGAAAATTATATACGAGGAGAGACTTTATGGGAAATTCGGAAAGCAATTGCGGATGGGCCTATTCGGATTTCTGTGGACGAGACTACGGATCAAAGGGCGTTATATCGTAAACATAATCGTTGGCAGACTAAGTGATGCAGCCCAATATTATTGTTAAAGTTTTGAAAAAATTAAAAACATAATATCAAAACTAAATGTTGACGCCACTGCAGTAGGGAAAACGAACAACTTGTTAATAATTAACTCAATAAAGACTTATTTGGCTTACATAAGAATACCGAACTAGATGCAATGGAAATAGCTTCATATAAGTATGTCCCTATAACGTCAGTAGATGTTGAAAGATCTTTTAGCCGGTTAAGTCCATTCTGCGGTCAAACCGACGAAGATTTTTATTTGAAAATTTAAAAATGCATTTAATCTGCAATAATTTTTTAACTGGCCCTGCTGAATAATTGATTTCTTTCAAAGTTTTAAATATTTTTCTAAAGTTTTTTTTTCTTTTTAATAAGGATTATTCTTTATTTCCATTTATAATTTGTTCATATTTCATTCTGAGTAATTATTAATCAATTAGTTTAATTACAATTACTAATTAATGTCTTGTTATTCAACAACTATGTTTTCTCTAAGTTCATTTTTTTGTATATATTTTAACATAATTTCTTTGAAATATTATTCATATAATATATAATATATACATATTTATGTAACCTTTTTTAAGTTATAAAATTACTAATTAATTAGTAATTTATATTGTTGAATAATACAAAATTTATAAATACATATTTTTTAAATATTTGACAATTTATTAGCACATATTTATGTACATATTTCGGATTTTTTAGCACATAAAAATCCTATCCCTAATTATGACTATAAAAAATAACAAATCTTGTTTTAGTAGTCAGATGCCTTCCACATACGAATAAAACACAAGTTTCCTGAAAACACATTTATAACATTTTTTTATCATACACATTAATTCACTTTCTGGAAAAAAACATTAATACCATTTCTTTATGTTTACATGCACAGATGCAAGAGCTCTCTGTATGGTGACATTCACAGTTACATGAAACTGAATATATTTGCCAAGAGTAGTAGCGTTAGTGAAAGTCACCTGATTACTAAACCAAGTTTCATTTTTTTTTTTTTATAGACTTCACTTACAATCCCATTTAAGGAGAAATGAAATAACATCCTATCTCTTAGAATAAATAGGAGAATAAGATACGGTTTTTTCGTAGTCAGGTTTTTAAAAATTAAATTATTTTTTAATTTGAAGTTTTTATCTTTCCACGTACTGATATTTTATATTTTAATCGATTTTCTTTGACTAGAATTTGGATAAATGTGCATTGGATATCGAAAGGAATATCGATACTTTGGTGATATCGGAACGTCTCCGATAATACCTACCAATTCAGAAGTGAAAACAGTTTGTAACTTGATGAAGTTACTTGTTTATTTCTCAATAGTTCTGTTTAAAATTGGATTACACAGATCATGAAGGCTGTGCATCGTTATTAACTATACGATTTGTTGTAATGTTGAAACAAATAATTGTAATGCCTTGTGTCTGTATAATATAAAATTTCAATCAGAAATTTGAAAATGGGAGTATTTTTAAATTTAGAAATTACGGAATATTTAAACTCATAAAATAACGAATAAAAAGTGCAAATAATTATTTCTGTGTCGTAAAATTATGTTTGAATATATCGACTTGTCGAACTGTGTAAAGTACATTGAGGAATTTCAACGCTTAAAAATAAATTCTAATGATTTCATGACATTTTTAAAATATATTCCATGTTGTAGATTCTCCCTTCATTGAAATTTACCATGAAAAATAACTTTTACAATAATATTTATGAAGATAAAGAAGTTTTATCTCCACATTTCGATGCTTCTTCATTTATGACAGACTAAAGGTATTCCAAATCCATTGAGATTTAGGTATAATTGACCCTTATTATAAAATTATGATTGAATTTTGGAATTATTTAGGTGAAATAATAATATCCCTAGAGATAAATTGTTCATATTATGGTATAACCTCATCATATTAAGTTTTATGGTATAACCTCATCATATTAAGTTTTATGGTATAACCTCATCATATTAAGTATTATGGTATAACCTCATCATATTAAGTATTATGGTATAACCTCTCTTTCTGGGAGTTAATTGCTACCTAATCCTGGATAATTTGACAAATTAGGAGCTTGAAGTGGGATAAAGCGCAATAACGTTGTATTTTAGGGAGTAAACAAGGAGATTTGTATTTATTTTGTTTTGGCAGTTTGATACAATGATTAAAATGTATTAAAATTCTTAAAAATTGTAAGTTTTTAATATATATCTATCTGAACCAGTGGGTAAACGTCCGAGGGGTAGACCGAAACGTAGATGGGAGGATTGTGTTAAAGCAGATTTAGTGAAATTGGGTTTGGAGGGGCATCACTGGAAGGATATATGCAGAGAGCGTTTGGTGGTATCGGCATCGAACCTTCGGGTTCGTTAAACCTTTATTATTATTATTAGTGAAACTTTAATAAAAGTCATTAACAAATGTGAGAGATTTTACTGGAATAAGTAGTTGATAGATTGAGACGGTTCAAATAGGGTTTTATAGATTTCGACACGGTCATTAATACCAAAGTAGTTCTCAACTACCCTGTGCTTTAAGGGCCAAAAATTAACCATTTTTGCGATAGCGCACGAATTAGGTACCGGTCAAATCTTATTTCAAAGGGAACAGCGCCGTGGTAATCATGAGATATTTATGTGACGAGTGTGTGAACGACTCATCCAATTTTTATTTTTGATAACTCAAATTATTGAATGAGATAGATAGCGTGAATGTTTTGAAACCAGGCGACCTCAAGATCCTGTGAATGATTGGATCAAATCTGTTTAGTCTGTCCTTCTGTGCTTATATAAAAATATTTGAGCTAAAGACTTAACCATATGTTCATGTATTTTATTGCTTAAATCACGCAGTGATATTCTAAGAGTGTTTAAAACAATTTGAAATATTGAACAAATGTTTCTTCTCTCAGTTTCTGAGTATGTAAGGTTTTTTTGAGTGAATGGCTCAATAGATTTCCAATTTTCATGCCTCAAATTATTCAGGTCCGTAAGTTCCCACCAACAATTCGTAGTCTGCAATATTCATATTCATATACGACCTACATATGAGGTCTCACGGGTACAATTCAGAATTAATAATATAACTTAACGGATAACTGAATCTTAATCGTAAAACTGAAGTGCGGCAACGTAATCGCTAGTTACTAAACTTTTACCTAAAGACAGTCGTTAAAAAGTATGCAGCTTTATCAGTTAAATGCATTGAATAGAGTTTCTTTTTAATATTATATTGTTTATAAGAATGAACATGATATCGCCTATATTTCGAATGAATTAACGAGAAGAAGGTATGGAGACACCGCTACCTGCTGGTCTATATCGTAAGTACTACAGCCACCAAAACCGTTATACCCCGGCATGACACGACCTACTAGCTAACACTGGAACTACTACCGTCAACAGGCAAACGTCGTAATTAATAGTTGTACTGTCCCTTGTACATATTTTATTTTCATAAATATAACAATTATATAAGATATTATGATATTCATAGAAGTGCCATCTGAATTAATGAAGATTAAAATAGAATCTGATGATCTACTGAAAGCTAATATCATACACGCAGTATCCTTCTAAGGCGTTTAATAGCCCAGAGACTTACTAGACAATACTAAGCTAGAAAGGGAAGGCCTCACTGAAAATTTCTGCTTCACGGAACTCCCTGCTTTAGGCAA
>NW_027115737.1:12915-13528 GCF_000696795.3 Halyomorpha halys | reverse complement strand
TTTGTTGTTCATATTCGTTTTTTAAATTACTATTAATTCTCATTCACATTTTTGTGGTAAATCCTTTTTACGTTTATACATTTTTAATGTAATCTTCTGATATAAAAAAAAAAGTTCATGAAGTTCCACTCCCAGTTGCCAACAGTTAAAGGAGTAGTGACCTACAACCTGAGAAACCCAACCACAACCCGAAGACTGAAGCCCAGGCTGCAGGAGGATATCCTGTTATAAATTCTATATTTATCAGTTCTGTTATTGTCTCTCTATTTAATTTATAATAATTTCTTTCTTTTTTGTCTTCATCTTTTTCTTAAATTCACTTTCTTTATTTTTTTACCATTAGAAGTAAATTATTTATTTTGTTAAATCCATAAATGTCATTGTTTTTGTTATTAACTTTACTTTTATATTTTATTAAGAATTATTATTTTAATCTATTTATTTTATCTTTTAAATTTTTTGTTCTATATATAACATTGTATATACTTAGGGGTGTCTTTTGTATGAGACTATAACCCTCTCCCATTATCAATTATTAAAAAAATAAAAATGTACCTCTTAAATAAATCATGTAAGGATCACGAGGCTGATCTGGTAATAAATAAATAAAAAA
>NW_027115737.1:8919-9235 GCF_000696795.3 Halyomorpha halys | reverse complement strand
AATATAGAACTTATCACAAACTGTCCTGCAGCAGCTTGGGATTCAGTCTTCGAGTTGATGTTGGGTTTCCCAAGTCGTAGTGTTACGGTTGTCATGGTGAAATAAAATTCTGGTGATACGGAGACCGAAAAGGAAATATCGGATAACCTTATGTTTGGCCAGGAGTGCACCCAAGGACTACGTAGGGTTTGAACTAAATTTTATTTTGTTTTATATTCACTTTTACAAAAACAAAACCCGCTCGTCTCAAACATATCGCTCTTGTTTTGTTTTCACCATGACAACCGTAACACCTCTTGTCTACACAGATCTAGCC
>NW_027115737.1:2858-4640 GCF_000696795.3 Halyomorpha halys | reverse complement strand
ATTTCACCATGACAACCGTAACACCTCTTGTCTACACAGATCTAGTCAGTGTTTTTATTTCACCATGGCAACCGTAACACCAGGTCACTGCTCCTTTAACTGTCGGTAACAGGGAGTGGAATTTCATGAACCATTTTTTGATATATTCCTATATCAATTCCATTTGTTATACCCGATGCAATTGGCTGTTTCTTATAAACAAAGGAGCATCCACTGCCATTCTTAGGACTTTATTTTGAAAAGATTGTAATTTTTCCATTTTCGTAAAGGATGCCCCAGACTAAATCAATAGTGACCTGAAAATTGTTTTTAAAATAAGAATTGTTGGTTCTAATTTGTATTTTCTATATAGGATAGGATATAGCATTGCTAACCTTGCGTAGGTTTGAGTTAGTTTGATGTTTAATGTTTCTAAAAACGCTGTAAATCGATTTCCGTATATCAGTGTCAAATTAAATGTTGATTAATATCAATTATGAACTATCCTTATTAAAATACAAGGTGCGGACCGCAGTATCGTAGCACCTAAGCAACGAGAAATATCTTGTACAAGAGCCTGGGTGAAAAAAAGTCAGTTATTTCACCCCATTTTTTATTACTTTAATGAAAACTATGTATAATTACTAGTCAAAATTGATGAGTCTGCCAAGTATAGGTAGGGGGAATAAAAACTGGTGGATGTTTCAAAACGTTAAAAAAATAATTTTTCATTCGTAGCTCTATATCTTTTGAACTACAAACAATACTAAAAACATACGAGATCATCCTTTAATGTAGAGTAAATTTGCTAAAATATGAGCTCTAATAGAGTTGTTTACGTTCAATAATTCCCGAGATATAGCTTTTTAAAAAGCAACATAAACGATCTTTATAATTTAAAAGAGTATACCCAAATTGTGAATTAAAAATCTTTCATATAAGCTAATAACAAACAATGTACCCAAGCTGGGTTATCCACATTCATTAGAATAAAATAGTAAAACAAAAAACGCCACTTCATATTTAATAATATGAAAAAACATAGCAAAAACTATACCTCCTATTTGAACGATAGCTCTATCCAGAAGGTTTTGAGTTACACATATAAAGAACAGTTTAAGATCCAATCCTGAGGGTACAGACAGAAATTTATACAACTGAATTCGGCTTGTAGCGAGAGGGAGCAAGTCGTTGGACCACAACTCACCACAGCGCTCCACCTCGAGCCTCACCGAAGCTCTCAAATTTATAAATCAGTTCATTTTGTAAAAAGACATTGTCATTTTTGTATATTAATAATTTCTGTACATAATACTTAGCAATATCTGTGCAATGAATAATAAATGATAACGATGCAATGCACGAAACTATCTCAAGCAGACTTGTACCGACCGCTTCTCGGTCACAGCCGCATGGACTAGGCCTATAAATAAGGGACTCTAAATCCCTCAATTCGATCGTAGATCCACTTCCTTTCCTGGGTCTAGTCATGGCACAGGTGGCGTATACACTCCTTGAGATAGAGAAGTTTATTGCCAATCTATGCTCGCAAAAGTTGTTATTTCAGTACGTCCACCCAAGACGATGGCCTATTTCCTCTCCTTCTTTCCAGCAATCTTAGTCCGTCGCTTCATCTCGGCAACTAAGATTGTAACCTATTCCTTAACGGTTACACTGGTCCGTCCGCTTCATCTCGGCAACTAAGATTGTAACCTATTCCTTAACGGTTACACTGGTCCGTCCGCTTCATCTCGGCAACCAGTGTAATTTCCCGTCTCTCCCTGGCTCTAGTCCGTCCGCTTC
>NW_027115737.1:1225-2267 GCF_000696795.3 Halyomorpha halys | reverse complement strand
TCTCACCTAGACCTCCTTACCTAGTCAGTGTCCAGGGCTCATCCCCTGGCACGACCTTCCTTTCTTATCTTATAATGAATACGCCTTGTCGTGGGCCTTCTGTAAAGAGTATATCAGGCTAGAGAAATCGCCTAAGACCAGACAACCCCGACAGGCTAATATTGCTTAGTTTCGGCATGTTTTGGATTCCGTTCTAATGATACAAGGCGCAATATCACGAGATAATGTTTTTATCTGAACAACTAGAAACTTACATTTTGTGAATTTATTTTGGAAAACATCATAAAAACTACTACTCCTAGGATGTTAAACGTCATAAATACTTTATAGCATTAAACTAGCATTAATTTGAGTACTAACAGACATCTGTACGTCTTATCATTTCTGAGATATATTTGTTTATATATCAAAATAATAGTCCTAACAACTAGAAATCAACATTTTTTCAAATATCTTGAAAACTACTACTCTTACAAAGGAAAACATTAAAAACTACTAACTAATACATTAAACTAGCTTTAATTTGAGTGCTAATAGACATCTGTACGTCCAATGATTTCTAAGATATTGTTTTTCCAAAATAAATTCACTAACTACTGATTTTTTTTGCTATTCCATTATGAAATTTTGCTTTTTAAAAAGGTATATCTCGAGAAATATTGGACATAAATAGCTCTATTTGGGCTCATATTCTAGCAAATTTACTGTATGAAGTGTTCTTAGGTTGGCTAGTTTTTATGGCGATTTTAAAGATATAGATATCCAAATCAAAAACTATTTTTTTTTTTTTAACGTTTGGAAACAACCATCAGTTTTTATTCCCCCTCTCTATACTTGCCAGACTCTTATCCTATGAACTAGAAATTAATATTTTGTCAAAAATCATAAAAACTACTACTCCTATGAGGATATGTGTGATAAACTACTTTACAGAACTTTAAACTAGATTTAATTTGAGTGCTGGCATACATCTAAGCGTCTTATGGTTTTTGAGATATAGGTTTATCAAAATAAATTCTGCTTTTTCAGTAAATTTTTATGA
>NW_027115737.1:0-301 GCF_000696795.3 Halyomorpha halys | reverse complement strand
TGATCTTTCGATTAAAAAAAAAATTTTGATTACAATTTAATTTTTTGTGTTATTTTTTACAATTTCAAGTTCTATCGGGCTTAAAAAAAAAACCCTATAAATAGAATGAATCTGAATGTATATAAATTTTCCTACTTTTATTGAATTTCAAATATCCAATATACTCAAGAGATGAGTGTAACCAATTAAATATTTAGTATACTTTTTGATTATAATTTAAATTATGAGGATCATATTTTGACCATACTTGAAAAAAACATATAAGTTTTTAGTTTTTTTTAATAGGACTATTAAATTTTAA
>NW_027115736.1:2485-3244 GCF_000696795.3 Halyomorpha halys | reverse complement strand
AATAATTAATCGATATAATAAAAAGTTTAGGATCTTGGGGGTCTATTAAAAAAAAATTGTTTGGAAGAAGTAGGTCTTAGTGTGTTGTAAAGGCCTGATCATTTTCGAACTACTTGAACATTTTCGAATTACCTGAAAATTTATAGAAAACCTCTATTACAGCAATGCCTCCTAAATAATTGTCCCTATTGGTTGGCTATCCTTAGATAATAAACAGCTGACATAGCGTGGCGTGCACCGGAGACATTAGATAGCCCCAGTCAGTGTCGCTCAGCCTCCTCCAGCTTTACTACCGCCATCTGGAATTTATTTCAAATACTATCGCTGTGGAAGGCTGAGTGTACGACGTTCCCAGGGTACGAAGGCTAGTATCACTCAACAGTCGGCTTATATCCTTCAGATTTCAGTTTAAAAAAAAATTCTCTAGTATTTATGTATTGGTCATGCATATAATTTCATACAGTTTTTTTTTCTTTTAAAAAACCTCTCAGTTGCATTTATAAGTTATAACAGATATTTTCCCCCTCCCTGCTCCAATAATAGATTTATTTATGACTATTTGAGATTAAGATTTCTCACATTCCAAGTAAAATCTCATTCTATAAATGAGAGAACAGTTCAACCAAAAGTACTAAGTACCTAAGTAAGGAATACATTCTGGATAAATGTACTCTTCCTCTGACTGTATCTTAACATTCTGATCCTGATTACTTGTTTATTGGGATTTGAATGATAAAATATAAAATTTGCAATTTTATA
>NW_027115736.1:0-258 GCF_000696795.3 Halyomorpha halys | reverse complement strand
TATATAATATTTATTTATTGCTATTTACAACTGTACATTATAATAGCAACTGGATAATAATATATTATAATACATTTAGTAAATCTGATCTAAATTAAATTGGAGTGTTGCAGGCGTGTAGAGAAACTACCCATTGCTAGCACTTTAATGACATTTTACATTAGCTGGTTTGGTGGCCATCTTATTTTCAGGCACCTCGGAGGATTGTCAGGAATGGAACAGGATGCAAGATTAGAAACTAGGGGCTTTGAGTGGTTA
>NW_027115735.1:27782-28184 GCF_000696795.3 Halyomorpha halys | reverse complement strand
GGCGGACTGAGAAAAGAGAGATGAGTAGGCTAGGTTATGATTTACTTTAAAGGTTCTATCAGTGAGGTAGGAGTGGATTATAAGGAAATATCTTGGGGGTCCATGGCGATTTAAACTATTGGTTTCAACTATAGCTAATGTTTTCCCATCCCTGACTAAAGATATGCTATAGCATAGGATCTTTCCATTTTTTACTATTTGATTTTTATAATTTGAATTTTATTTTTTAAGACTATTGTAACTACCATTTATTTATTATATCCGCATAATTTATATTTATGTTTATTTTATCAGTTTTATAATTAACTGTTTTGATACATTTTGTTTTATGGATAGCTTCCTTTAACTTTCTGTTTTTATTATTTTTTCATTTTCTAAAATCAGCATTTTTATAATTAAAAC
>NW_027115735.1:23914-24832 GCF_000696795.3 Halyomorpha halys | reverse complement strand
GATTGCCAGGAATGGAAGAGGAAGCAAGGTTAGAAACTAGTGGGTTTGGGTGGTTAGGGAGTTTATAATGGAAGGAATGATATCGGGTTCGGGCTAGATCGGTTACATAAGGAACATTTAGGTATTTATGGATGGTTTCAAAATGTTAAAAAAAATTATTTTTTCTTTCGGACCTCCTTGTCTTTAAAGTTATCAACAGCATCATTTAAAGAAGAGTAAATTTGCTAAAATATGAGCCCTGAATCTATATCTCAAAACCATTCGACGTTTTAGCAAATATCATGAAAAATTGTTTTAGTATAAGAGCCCAAGATGAGAGAAAAATACAGTTATATCAGCCCAATTTTTGATTACTTTAATGAAAACTCTGTAATGACTGATGAGTCTGCCAAGTATAGTTAGGGGAAATAAAGTATGGCGGCTGTTTCGAAATGTTAAAAAAAAAATTTTTCTTTCGGACCTCCATATCATCAAAATTATCAGTTTAATTGCTAAAATATGTGCCCTGATATAGCCATTTACGTTCAATAGTTCCCGAGATATATCTTTTTTAAAGCAACATTTCATAAAAGATGCACTGAATAGTCAGTAATTAGTGAATTTATTTTGAGGACCAACGTCTCAAAAACCATTCAACGTTTAAGCAAATATCTTGAAAAATTGTCTTAGAACAAGAGCCTAACAGGAGAAAAAAAAGACAGTTATTTCAGCCCAATTTTTGATTACTGTCTTTATGGATGGTAAAAAATAATAAATAAATAAATAAAAATAATAAGATAATTTAATGATATAATGGAAGATTATTGATTGACCGTGTGTAAAGATGAAAGGAATATGATCCGGGTGCGGTAAAAAAAAAACTCAAATAGTAGAAATATGCTATTTTAATGGGCCAACGTTTCGCCCCACGTTGCAGGG
>NW_027115735.1:21309-21970 GCF_000696795.3 Halyomorpha halys | reverse complement strand
TTCAAGTGTACATGAAACATACAACATATTTACTTATTGTATTTATTATTTGTACTGTTGTAAATCATATTAAATAAATAAAAAAAATATATTAAAATCTAGAAAATCAAATTTATATTTGACAATTTTGATATTGACAGTTATTTTTTTTTTGTTTTTTAAAATTTTTTTTTTGGAAATTTGTTTATTTTAAAAATATTTAAAAAATGAATCCATTGTACAATTAAAAACATAGACAATGGAATGTATCCGTCTGTCGAAGTCAATTTTAAATAAAAACATATAATAACAAAATTAAAAAAAAAAACTTTTAAGCAGTCAATAATTTAAAACAACAATAAAGAACAATATTTGATATTAAAGAAACAAAGTAATATAACAAACTGTGGTATAGAATTAATTTTTTTTTAAATTTATTTATTAATAGATATTTACAATTGTATAAAAAATACAACAAGTAAATTTGATCATGACATAATGATAATGACATGATACAGCATGTAGTAGAACTCTAAAAACATTTTACAATATAAGGTCAAGAGGCCATCTTCTTTTCAGGCGCCTCAGAGGATTGCCAGAAATGGAAGAGGAAGCAAGGTTAGAAACTAGTGGGTTTGGGTGGTTAGGGAGTTTATAATGGAAGGAATGATATCGGGTTCGG
>NW_027115735.1:20041-21259 GCF_000696795.3 Halyomorpha halys | reverse complement strand
TTTAACTTTACGTGAATTATGGATACTTAAGAGATTTATTTTTGTGTAAATATACATCGTTGTTATGAGGCGCCTGTATACATCGACAATACAAAGCGCAGTAGGATTAGGTCTGTATACAGACTGATAAGGCTTTGACTTCCGCCGGTATTAAGGAGGCACCCACCTAGGGTGCTCTTACCCACCGGCTCACCGCTTATTGGGGTTCCTAGATTTTGGGGTACAGTTTCATGGGTGATTTTGACCCAATTTTCAACCGACTTCCACCATCTAGATTACAGTCGATATCTCCGGAGAGGTTTCGAAGACTTTTTTTTTGTTTGTGCATATCGAAGCCCTCCATTCTGCCACTTACGGTGAGTGACTTTTTTTTGTTATTTGATTAAATAAATAGTTCACAATATTATTACCCTTTCCAACACTAATATGGGTTGGTAATTGTATCTGTAAGGTGTGAATACCAACCAACGCCATTATAATACAATTAAGTTTTTTTTTTTTTCGTAACCTCCTTTATTATTAAATTTATGCAATACATACATAAACAGGTATAATAGAAATGTCAAATACATACTACTGCCTTGGATTGCCTTGTGGCATTGTAAGGTTCGTTACAGGGTCCAATCAAGATAGTCAAAATAATGCAGCTAACGCCAGTGGATTATTGGAACGGGGAGGGACGTTCCACTGGTTAGGTGTTAGTGTAACGACTTTAGACTGTAGAGTCAAAAGTCCTTCCCTCGGCGAGGACGTCAACTAAGGGGACACTGCACTGCCACCTCCCAGGTCTTGGTGGAGGGGTAATTTCATGAAACAGAGTTAATTAAATAATTAAGTTAATTAAAACAATTAAGTGTTTTTTTATCGTACCCTCCGATTGAAATGGATATGAATTATAAACAAATATGTCTGTTGCTATGCCTCCTTCTTTTAACTATGGATATTTTGAGGGTTGTGGTGGGGTTCAATGTATGTGTGGGATCAATTAAGTTTTCAGCTAACATTATAATTATGTAAAAGAATAACAATTGTGTTCTCGGGATCGAAAGCTGACCTTCAATTTTTTTTTAATGTTAAAATTCCCTTATTACTTTACAAATAAACTCATTCGCAAAGACCTGAACATCCCATTCGTTGCTGATTTGGCCCAAAACAGATATGCGTCTTTTTATTCCAAACTCCTTAACCATCCTAACCCATTAATTCTTAATCTTTCAT
>NW_027115735.1:12824-15071 GCF_000696795.3 Halyomorpha halys | reverse complement strand
GTGAACTAGAGGTGGGCGTGGACTGCCCATCCCTTCTTCCTCTCCAGATCCGATGGCGCACGCACAACCCATCATCCCTCAAGGAATTTTATAGTCTTTCAAACTTATAAAATAAAAATAGGATGAATACATTTTATTTTTTTGTTTATATAAAACAGGTACAGGTGCGTTAATATATTTTTCTTTGTTCCTTGGTTTGTAAATCATCTCAAATTGAAGCTCCACTTAATGATGGTTATCTCGAAACCTTCCAGTAGACCATGTTCCATGAAAAAAATTTTGCTCCTGCATCATTCGTCATGGATCTCCCAACTGAGTCTGTCATGGACGCTTAAAGAAATGTGAGTACACCAGATTAGAGAAGTGAAATTGAAACTATTTTCTTATAAAATTCACAACTTTGGCTTATAAACAACACGCTAGCTAACATCATCAATTTATTTGATATTTGAAAAGTAATAAAAACTAAAATTAAACATTCACATGTACTTCTCTTGCTTTTCAAAAGAGAAATTATAAATGACTTCTCAATTTATTTAAGTGAATAATTTTCTATCAACATCAGTGGATTAACTACTCTATCTTTTCGGAATCAATCGTATTTCGTCTGTTGCCAACGGAATCTAACGTCTAAAGGAATTCCCAAAGCGTTGTAAATTCCAGGTTCTGCATGCTTTGGGTTATCGTTAATTGAACGATTGAAAATTATAACAAAATAAAATTCTGTAAATGTATTAAATTATTGTACAAAAAGTAAAATACATAAATAATAATTAAGAGTATATAAGGTGTAGGTATATATTGGGTTAGTAGTGCTAATAAACTAAAACGAATCAGTAGAGTATTATAACAAACAGAATAATAAAGAAAATATAAGAAATTAATCAATAAAAACAAAACAAAGGTTTTGTTAAAGAACACAAAATAAAATATTTATGGTTGATAGTAAATTAATATTGTCAGCTGGTAGATGATAGCCGTAGGATGACAGCAAAGTATTAGTAGTAGATAGCAGTCCCTTGTAAGCTTAAGATGACAGCAATGTATACTTGTATATCACAGTGACAGTGACAGTGCTATACATTGCGCTGACAGTCGTAACGAGACCTCACAGTCAAGTGTTTTAAAACATATGACGCTGCAGATAGTGTTCTGTCATAAAACAGCTATTAATTCCTTATTACAAAAAAATTAAATATTCATATACAAAATATCTTATATTATATTATATTACTGAATAATTTATACAATTAAAATAAGTAGATTGATACCAATGTTATTCACTGTTAAATATCTTCACGTGAAAAAAAAGAAAGAAAGAAAAATAAATATAAGAAGATGGTCAGGGTTGCGGTCAAAAAATGAACAAATAGTTTATAACTACTTTAATGTCCGACGTTTCGCCCCACTTTGCATGGCTTCATCAGGGCTAAAAAGATACAAAAAAACTGAAAATAATACTACAATAAATTAATTTAAGCTAGGATAAATATTATGTCTAAATAAAGTTATAAGAAATTACATATATATAAAAGGAAGGAAGACATAAAATAGTATCAGTATAAAATAAAATTGAATAAACAATGATAAGAATAAAAAATAAGTAACAATGGCAAGAGTAAAATATTTAAAAAATACTTAAAATATACAGTTAAAAAAGTACAGGAGATGTACATAAAACAAAAACAATACGGGAAAAAGAAAAAAAAAAGTAGAGATTAAATAAACGTCTTGAAAGAAAATTTAAGAAATAGAAAATAAAGAAGCATTTTTTAAAATGTTTACTCTTGCCATTGTTACTTATTTTTTATTCTTATCATTGTTTGAATAAACAAGTTTATTTTATATTGATTCTATTATATGTATTCATTCCTTTTATTTATATGTAATTTCTTATCTTTTTATTTTTACATAATATTTATTCTAGCTTAAATTACCTTATTCTTGTAATATTCTCAGTTATTTAAATTTTTACGGTCAACTATATATACATATATAAAGAAAGAAAAATTGTCAATCTTCCAAAAAATAAATAAAACGGGCCTAAACATCGTCATTCTTTCTTAGAAAATTTCTGGTGTTGTCATGGAGTATCTAATGCTATTTTAATTAAGAAATATTAATCAGAAAACAAAAATGAATTAACTATATAACAGTAAAGAAAGAATTACATATTTTCTATCCTGTAACTGTTCGAGACAATGGACCACAAAAATCTTTGAAGAAAAAATTCAAACATTTTTTAAG
>NW_027115735.1:12467-12774 GCF_000696795.3 Halyomorpha halys | reverse complement strand
AGGTTATAGGAAGAGAATCCAGGCTACATTGATATAAATTGCAGGAAAAGCCGCTAGAGTGCAGGTCGGCAAAAGACGTTACATAAATAGAAATCAAATGATCGTAGAGATAAAATAGTCAATGTGAGAGTAAAAAAACAAAACATAAAAAGGTGTAAAACGTAAAATAATTAGAGCCCAAAAAGTAATAAAATGTGTCAATATATAAAGGGTGTGTAAACAACGGATATAATAACGGGGAGTTGTTATAAAAACCATGGGAAGTCCATAAAAACGGGGGGCAACTGAATTATATGAGATGAGGTTC
>NW_027115735.1:11412-11917 GCF_000696795.3 Halyomorpha halys | reverse complement strand
AATTTAAGAGATCTTTAAGATGTTTGTTAAAGGTGGTTTTTAATGAAGGTGTAGGGTCATGGGACGTAGTGGTGTATGTGGAATGATCCGATAGCAGTTGAGTCATCTTTTCATTGTAATCAGAGCGGTTCATAATGACAGTCTTGTTCCCTTTGTCGGCTTTAGTGATAATAATGCCGTCATGCGAACTAAGGAAGGATCGGGTGAAAGGTCTTTAAAGAAATGGGGAGAAAATTTGGAAGAAAAGGTATGTCGAATAGTAATGCGTGATAACTCTTTACTCACGTTAGATTGATGAAATAGGGGGTCGTTGTAAATGTATTCATGTATGAATTGGGGCTTTTTCTGCAATTTATATCAATGTAGCCTGGATTCTCTTCCTATAACCTTACTCTCACATTTATTACTTTCCTCATTCCACTTTCTCCATTTATTTTTTCTTATCTGTTCTTTCCTTTTACAATATTTTTTTTTTCATAAGCTCCATTATTAATTTAACTAATTC
>NW_027115735.1:8374-10209 GCF_000696795.3 Halyomorpha halys | reverse complement strand
GACGGCAAAGAAATAGAAATAGACCAGGTGAAATTCAAGAAAGTTTTCCAGAGAGAGCAGCAGCTCCTCCAGAACCAGAACAAGAAGTCGAAGATCACCGCCTGGCGTGGACTGGACAGGGCAGCCGAGGCGGGCTCTTTCATTAGCCATTATATTATTATTATTATTATAAACATTTTTATTAAAAATTATAATTTTATTCTGGAATAAAACATTTGTACAAAGCATCTCTTCTAATCTTTCATATCATACCTATGGTCACTAATCTAGTTCAGTTCTATAAATAAGACTGTTTGTTGAGGTTTTATTCACTAAATCTTAAATTTCTCTATGTTTTTAGCCGGAAACCCAACTAAGTAAATATATCTAATTTAAACAAATAGTGTAATCTAGGTACTCGGTTCTGTACTCTAGTGATCGAATTACTGAAGAGTTCGGACAACAGAAAGAATTAGAAATAATATTTGTGTTAATTTAATTTTTTTTTTAGGCCTATTTTATTGGAAATTTGAGTGCGATTTTCTTTAAATTAAAAAAAAAATGTTTTTTTATATATCCCAGTAGCCCTAAGTGATGATTCAATTTTTAAAACTATAACATTGTTCATTTATAAGTGAAAAAAAAGGTTCATTTATAAATAAAAATAAAAAATCCTCTTTGTATGGATTAATCTGAAATGTAATAAAACAGATATTTAGACAAAATAATAGATAGATAATAGATATTTAGACATGGACAATATTACACATGATAATACAATAACCACCAACAATTAAAACAAACAACAATCTATTAAATTATTATTCTAGCCATTCTAAGTATTGAGGGAGCGGGTAGCTCATTGGTAAGGCAATGGACTACTAACTGCACGGACCGGAGTTTCAATCCGAATAATTATTATCTGAGAGTTATTTATTTTCATTGACTTTGTTTTTTATATAGAAAAATATAGAAAATATAAATAGCAATGGTTATTTATTCTGTTTTAATTAATTAATTGTAACCGATAATGACTCAGTGATATAGCTGGTCTGTTAGCTGTAGCCGTTGAGTCAGTCCTGTGGGTTCTGGAGCCCTTCTAGGGTCCAACAAGCCTTAATAATTTGGTAAAAATCTGGTGGTCGAGCTTGATTCTGATCAAACATCCTCCTTGCACCACCGTTGGCATTACTTCCTTACAAAGCACTAATTTTTTTCGGCCTATTTTATTGGAAATTTGAGTGCGATTTTCTTTAAATTAAAAAAAAATATGTTTTTTTATATATCCCAGTAGCCCTAAGTGATGATTCAATTTTTTAAAACTATAAGATTGTTCATTTATAAGTGAAAAAAGGTTCATTGATAAATAAAAATAAAAAATCCTCTTAGTATGGATTAATCTGAAATGTGATAAAACAAAAATCAGTTCACCAACAAAATTTGTATAATACATATTTCTACTGTTAATTATATTAGTTTTACACAATCAAATGAGTTATACGATATAATTATAATAGATTACCCAATATTGAACCTGTAAAAATTTCTACTTTGGATTTTCGCAATAATTAATAATAACTTGCCTATAGATCTCGGAGTTAAAAATGTCCTTTACACATGTTCACTTTCATTTGAAAACAAAAATGTTATTTCCTACTGAGATTTCTAAAAAAAAAAGTACCTTTAAAAAAAAACGGGAAAGTATTCGGATTACCAAGATTACACTGTATATTAAATTTTTTAATTTTTTTTTATTTAAGAAAAGTTGAGGTACGAAGTGTCCCTGAGTCATGAAATCAAAAATATTTTTTTATAATTTGAAATGAGTGGAAAGTTTTATATATGAATTTCCAAAA
>NW_027115735.1:5250-7114 GCF_000696795.3 Halyomorpha halys | reverse complement strand
TCTACTGAAAGATTAGTAGTTAGTTAATTTATTTTGATAAATCTATCTATCAATCTATCTCAGGAAGTATTTGACGTACAGATGTCTATTAGCACCCAAATTTATGCTAGTTTAATGAGCTATAAAGTAGTTTATGATGTTAATGTTCATAGGAGTAATAGTTTGCTTACTATAACATGAAATTTGCTAAAATAAATTGATTTATAATTGTTTGGACAAATTTTCATTTGCTAAATTTATATTCATATGTGAATATCATAAAAACTACTACCCCTACGAAGATAAGTGATTTCTATGTGACGAAGATATGTGTGTCTTATGGATCTAGAGATATATTTTTTCAAATATCCAACATTTTATACGAACAACTAGAAATTAACATTTTGTAAGTTTATTTTGTCAAATATCATAAAAACTGCTACTCCTACAAAGATAGACATAATTAACTATTTTGTAGTAAATTTGACTAGCTTTAATTTGAGCGCTGCCAGACATCTTTACGTCCAATGGTTTCTGAAATGAAGTTTTTCATAAATCAAACTTATTGTCCGAACAACCAAAAATCTATTTATTTTAGCAAATATAATGAAAACTACTATTCCTACGAAGGTAAATGTCATAAACTTTAATATAGTCCATTAAACTAGCTTTAATTTGAGTGCTAACAGACATCTGTACGTCACATAGTTCCTGAGATATAGATTTCTCAAAATAAATTAACTAACTACTAATCTTTCAGAGGATTTTTAAGAAATTCTGCTTTTTAAAAAGCTATATCTCGAGAACTATTGGACGTAAATAGCTCTTTTAGGACTAATATTTCAGCAAATTTACTGTTCTTTAAATAATGTTCTCTTTGATTTTCTAGTGTTGTTGTTAGTTTTTAAGATATAGAGCTCTGAATGAAAAATTAATATTTTTTAAGGTTTTGAAACAGCCGCCAATTTTTATTCCCCTTACCTATACTTGGCAGACTCATCAATTTTGACTAGTAATTATACATAGTTTTCATTAAAGTGATCAACCATTGGTGTGTGATAACTGTCTTTTTTTCTTTCCGGCTCTTCTACTAATAGACCTTAATAGCCCTAAGACTAAAAGAAAACGGGCTCGAGGCCGTCTTAAAATATTACCGGAAAATAATGAAAACATATAGAATATCCCAACATTTATTATTATTGATAAAACGAGCGAACAAGATTTTTACAAGAGTCTGACCATTTCTTATAAATAAATTTCTCTCCGGTTATTTAGGAGGACTCAAAAATATTAAAAAACTCAAAAACGGGACATTGCTAATCGAAACCAACAAAGGAAAACAATTCGAAAAACTATTAAAATGTGAAAACTTCGGTGGCCTATTCCCTATTAATGTATTACCACACAAGACTCTAAATTGCAGCCGGGGAGTAATTCGCTGTTACAATCTACAATTTATGGAGATGGAAGAAATAAAAAACGAATTATAAAGGATATAATTCGCCTAAAAATTAAAAGAAATAATAATGAAATTCTTACGAACTCATATATTATAACGTTCCCCACCCCAAGGATTCCAGAGACAATAAAAATAGGATTTCATACTATCAAAGTCCAAAACTAACTGCCTAATCCTTTGTGGTGCTTCCCCTGTTTATCCTATAACCACCCAACTAATCGATGTAGACGAAAACCTAAATTTATACAATTCGGTGGAGAAAAAGACGAAGAGGGTACAATGTGCATCTTACCGGCTAATTGTGCAAATTGTGAAGAACCACACAATGCACTCGATCGCTCGTGTCGAATCTTAACACTAATCATACCAAGACTTGATATATACCTATTTCTACCATAGCGGGTCAAATGACCCGACTTTATGTTT
>NW_027115735.1:0-315 GCF_000696795.3 Halyomorpha halys | reverse complement strand
TTTTCAATGGAAAAGTTCAAAATGGGTCATTTGACCCGTTATGGTATGTTTAGTGTTAAAATGCATAAGGAAATCAAAGCTATATAGGTAATTAATAAAATACCCTCATGTGAAGCAAGGAAAATATACAAGGAGCAGAACCCAACACAATTTGAAAAATTCTTAGCTGATATAACCAAACAAAGTTCGCATATTACCGAAAAAAAAAAGTACTCAAACAAATACAATATTTAATTTTGGAGAAAATATAAACAATAAAAAATAATAACGAAAACCAAATTCCCTCCCCTCCTTTAGTCCCTTTCTCCTCCCTCC
>NW_027115734.1:9530-9839 GCF_000696795.3 Halyomorpha halys | reverse complement strand
CATATAAGAAATCAATCTATTACTTTAATTATAAGTAGAAGGTCAGGGTTGCGGTCAAAAAAAGAACAAATAGTTTTAAACAATTTTTTTATAACTATTTTAGCCCTGATGAAGCTCTGCAAAGTGGGGCGAAACGTTGGACATTAAAATAGTTTTAAACTATTTGTCTTTTTTTGACCGCAACCTGACCATCTACTTATAATTAAATCTTTATAGTCAACTATATATACATATATATTACTTTAATTCTACAGTTTGGTAATTTAAGATTTTATATTATAAATAAAGACATTTAAGTGAACAGTGATT
>NW_027115734.1:5544-5949 GCF_000696795.3 Halyomorpha halys | reverse complement strand
CGGAAAAAAATAAAAGACATTAATAAAATTAAACATTTTTAGTGCATGGCGCAGAGAGTATACTTTTTTCGCGTTTATAAACCAATTGATTTGTCACTTTCCGAAGAATACGACAATAATATTACTAATTCTAATAAACGATATTATATTCACAGAAAATTATAAAGACATAATAAGACTTAATGTAAAGTTGATCGACTCAGAGTCGGAATTGGACATACCCGACTGACACACATCCGCCTCATAACCGGAGAGGCCCCTCCAAAATGTTCAAAATGTAATAGCAATCTGACCGTCAAACACATTTTTGAAGTAATTATGAGAGATAGTTGACCGTGGATGATAAATGAGGAGAAGATGGTTGGGGGTGCGGTCAATGAAAAACACAAATAAGTATGATAACCT
>NW_027115734.1:2712-3293 GCF_000696795.3 Halyomorpha halys | reverse complement strand
TCCTACGTAAAATCCTTGATGTTCCTTATTACGTTACAAATAAACACATTCACAAAGACCTTAACATCTTTGCAGATTTGACCCAAAACAGATATGCGTAAATATTTCATCCTTAACAATCCCTGATAATCCTCCGAGGCGTCTGAAAAGAAGATGGGCACAGAACCTTCTTATTTAAATTAATTTACTTAAATTAAATTAAGTACCACCAATGGGTGGTTCCTTCCCAATATTTTCAAGTGTATATGAAACATAAAACATATTTACCTATTGTATTATTTTGTACAGTTGTAAATTACATTAAATGAATAATTGAAAAAAAATATTATAATTATATATTTATCTTGCCTTATTTTTAAAATTAGAGCAGTTACATAACTGCTTTTCATCATCCTTTCCACCATCGTTACGATTATTAAACAAATTATAATTGCTTAGCTAAATAATATTTCAAATCCCACGGAAATGAGTCCCACTGATGCGGACCAGTACACCATACCAAAGCTATGACTATGGAACAACTAGGCCTTACCAAAACCAATAACCAACGGGCGTTGATGACCAGGCTGTTAAACGCCCTT
>NW_027115734.1:0-274 GCF_000696795.3 Halyomorpha halys | reverse complement strand
GTCTTATTATTTTACATTATAAACATATTTTTAGTTGGTTTTAATGTTTTTTAGTTTTGACGAAGCCCTGAAAAGTGGGACGAAACGTCGGAAAATAAATAGTTGGAAGCTCCATCTCCTTGATATTTTTATTATATAATAAATCTTGTTTTGTTCAGGTTAAAAATATGGAAGATAAAATAAAAATAAAATTATTACAAAAATAAAATTTTCTTTTTCCTTAGGAGTGCACCAGCTGTATCAACTATTGTTCCCTAGACTGTAGATACAGATT
>NW_027115733.1:0-1723 GCF_000696795.3 Halyomorpha halys | reverse complement strand
ATTTGGTAATAAAAACCATGTTCTTATTCAATATTTTTATCAAAATTAGTAATTATTTTTAAAAATCGTAATACGTTAGTGAAAATATGTTCAAAAATTCATATTACAACCAATCCTTACACAGATCAATAATGAGTTGAAAAGTATGAATCAAGGTAATTATTTAGAGTTGGTTTCATAGCAACCTGAAGATGGGAGATATTCCCGAAACGCTGTTGTTGATTATATGAAATAAATTATTACCATTAAACAAGGAAGAATTGTGTCATTCACCAAATTCAATTTAATTCCAGAAACTCTTCCAGTAAAAGATCATCAATTTTAGGTAATTATTTACTTTCATGCCCTCAAAAAAAATGGAAACAATTACTTCTTGACCAGACTGTACAAACATTTTAAACGTAAATTACCCGCCCACTCAACAGGGAATTTTTCCCTACAGAGGGAAATTCAAGAGGGGAATAGACGTAAGAACATACTAAAGGAGCAAGAAAAATTTTCCTATCTGAAAACAATTTAAAGGAACCTAGAGGCTACCTAGAGCTCTCTAAAAAGTTTGAGAAACATGTACCCCGAACATCCACTCATCATAAGAATTCAATCTTTTCTTCTAAAATTATCACAGCAAGGTAAATCCATTATTTTCATATGGGCTCCAAGCCACATTGACATTGTTGGTAACTCAAATTTACTGGTTGTATTTTTTTATACAGTTGTAAATATCAACAAAAAAAAAAAAAAAAAAAAAAAAAAAGAGGTAATGGAGAGTTATGTTATGAGAGCATCAGCCTTCTGGGATAGCTGGCAAAAATATTAACCATCTCTTCTATAACGGTGGCCTTTTTTCATTTATTTTCAACAAACATTCTGAGATAACTAAACTGACAAACTGTAAGTTATACTAAGAAGAATGGAATCTAAAAAAAGGTTTTTGTTATTCGTTTCCCCAATTCTTTTTAAAGATAAGTATATGACGAATAATTGTACTCATTGAATCTTGCCTTCTATATCGAAGAAGAGACAAGACAGATGTTTCCTCAAAGGTGTGATTGTGATTTTGTGATCGTCGAGATGACAATTCAACAATGTTACCTCTCTAATTATAGTATATTTCCAGAAACAAATCATCTATCAATTAAGTTCACCATTTTCATTTTTTTTTTCTTGGGTCTCAAAAATCTAGGAGGACGCAGCTCCACTCTTCTCTCTGCCTACGTCCATGTCTTATGTTACTAAAATGGATGTTCAAAAACATCGATGTATTTTTGGCAATGTTTTGTAAGCATCGATATTTTAACATCGAACATCGATGTTTTGTTGTCGATGTAGCATCCCTACAGTGAAGGAACTAAGCGAGCTGTGTTACGAAGTCCTTCCACGCCTTTTGAAAATAATTCTCAAGTCAAAAACGCATTTTCTGACTTCATTTCTTCACAAAACTCTGAATTTTTCAGTTCTGGGATTGAAAATCTCAGGTAGCATGTCGGCGAAAAATGTATAGAAGTATTTATTTTGAATAAATATGTTTTGATTTCATAAAGTTGTTTTACTAACAAACCTTTCCTCTGAAAACTGACATTTCCTTTGAATCGACCCAATAATAAACCAAAAATATTTATTTTGGTAATAACTACATCTCGACAAACGACTGACATGGAATCCTCATACAAGACTAAAAAGACAAGAAACTGCTCGTAGATTCCGACTATTGCAACATTTACTA
>NW_027115732.1:0-1295 GCF_000696795.3 Halyomorpha halys | reverse complement strand
TGAAAAACTTAAAACTTAAAATCCCTAGAAATTTTAATTGAATTACATATCTAAATGCTCATACCTAAATTTAGAAGTTTTTAAGATTTGCCTTTTAAACTTATGTGATTAAGTGATTTACTTAAGTTAACTCTTCCTTGACCACAAACAACTTCTTCATTATATCTACAGCCAATGATATCTCCACTAATTTTTAATTTGAATTTATATTTGTAGTAATACCTTGTCTCAACAAAGCCATTATGACTGGGGGCTTAGGACTATAAAGACTGTTCTCAGTGGATGTGGTAATTTTTTAAAACAACATTTAAAGGAAAATGAAAGTGCAAATGAAGGTAAGCTCAATGTGTTGATTTGTTTTACTTTCCTTTCCTAATTTTGACAAAATCATTGTTTTTATTTTTATTTGTTTATATATTTTTTCTTACTCTTTTTTTTTATTATAATTTTGGTATGCATTTGCTTCATCACTGTAATTTAGAGTCCAAGAATTCAAATTGTGTATAGATCTGCTATGAGTGTTTATTATTTTATGAACTGTATTCGTTAATGAATAATATTATCTTGAAATATATGAGCTGTTTATTTTGAAAGTGGCTTAAGTCCATTTATACTTAAATTGAGTTATTTAAGGGTTTGTGTTACAATGCAAATAAAAATATATGTACAGGATACTAATGAGTCATATTGCTTAAGTGCATCTGAAGGTGTTAAATTTATTGTTCCTATTAAAATAATGGAAATTATTAAGTGAATAAATGCGTTTTCTTACCAAGAATGGAGTTAGGCCACTTTCAAAATTAACAACCAGATTGGTATCAAATTTGAAGGAGCCCAAGTCCATTCAACATAATTTAAGATGCTTCAAATTCGATACTCGTTTTAAAGGGACAAGAAGGATAAATGTAAAGCTAGGAAATAAAAAAAATCCATGTGCAAAGAAATCAATTATTGAAGATAGCATTTTTCCATTGATTTTTTTATTGTTGTGTTCATTTACAATGAAGTATGATAGTAATCTATGTATAATTTCATCTTGAATGCTGCATTTTAATTTTTATTTATATATTTTTTATTTAATTTAAATCATTAAATATATCATCAAATATACAAAAATATGCAAAATAAAATCTTGCTAGTTGTATGTAAGTACAATAATTCTTAAAGATATTTGGTTAACCATTTAAAAAATGCATGCAAACAGACTATCAAGTTGTGTATAATTGCTCACATAAAAATAAAAAAATTTTTTGGATTCTGATGAAATTTATATTAAATATTCATGGTGAAGATGT
>NW_027115731.1:2298-3163 GCF_000696795.3 Halyomorpha halys | reverse complement strand
ATGCTGAAGAGGATCCCATCTACATGGTGGATACCATAAATATAATTAGTTGAGCCCCGAAAATACAATACAACAAGCATACTGCATAACAGTACTACTATATATATTATACTTATTATAAAAATATAACAGTACAGCACAAACAATCATTTAAAGATATATTATTGTTGTTAGAACTAAAACCAACAATAATAACAAAATGGGGTAAGTAAAACAGAGAAAATACTTGGGAAATTAACCCCTTAAAGCAAATTCTTTTTCCTGAGATGAGATTCAAATATATTAAATATAAAATAATAAAATTATTATATTTTTTATGTTTTTACTGTTATTTTTCACCTTTATAATGAGATCTTATTGCGTGTTTTAGTTTTGTTGTATGGTGTTGTGACACACTGGAACCAGATAACAGCATCAAAGCCAGGAGTAAGTTTAGAATATTTTTCATTTATTTTAATTTGTTTTCTGTTTCTTTTTTTTTTTTTTATGATTCTGGTTTTCATAAATAATTCAACAATAAATAATACACGGCATATTGATACTTATTATTAAGAATAAATTATCAGAATCAAACGATATAATTATAATTAAGTTTAATCTAATGCATGAGGCTATGAGAGCAAAAGCGGCGTAACTCATAGATACTTATAACTCCTATTTTTATGAAAATCGTGATTTCTAAAACTATGTGGATTAGACCACTTTTGCTCTCATTGCCTATTACAGTAAATAGTAAATATTTAATAATATTTTTTTAAAAAGAAATAACCAGAATAATGCATAAAGTATATCATTCGACGTTGCCTAATATCCTTTTTTAATAATTCTAAACTTTTAAGCTACCCATATTCGGAATTGTGCAATA
>NW_027115731.1:0-568 GCF_000696795.3 Halyomorpha halys | reverse complement strand
TAGTGTCAATCTTCTTTATTAAAACATATTGCATACTCTAAAAATAAATTTCATACAACTCCAAACCTAAGCTGTGATATCTCGTAACTAAAATCAGCAATAAGATTTTAATATTTTACAAAAATAATGTAAAAATCATATGAAAAATAATAATGCACCATTCCAGAGACACCTTGCCTCAACTATTGTTTTATAGGATAAATATATAATTTTTTTCTGACTGTTCTTCGAAGCTAAGAGTGCATTTTAAGATCAAGTAATACTATCCTAGTTATATAATATGTTACTTATTTTATATTATATGTCATACTATGTTTAATTTTCTTCAATATACTTGACATTAGGTAGAAAACAAATATTTTTAAAATAACAATTTAAAAAAAACATGGGGCTTACCAATAAGATACAAACCCAGAAACTCTTCAACATCCACTAATACCCTTTCGACAAAATACTAATATTTAATGGAAGTCTAAGGTTTGCTCCAAACTATCAGCGTAATGGTGGAGATTTGGACAGAAAGATAAAACAGTTTATGAGCCCGCTAGTTATGTCATGGTTTTAAACA
>NW_027115730.1:15593-20046 GCF_000696795.3 Halyomorpha halys | reverse complement strand
TCTTTTCATTCCAAACTCCTTACCCATCCTAACCCATTAATTCTTAATATTTCATCCTTAATAATCCCTGATAATCCTCCGAGGCGTCTGAAAAGAAGTTGGTCACGGGACCTTCTAATTTATATTAATGCTTGAAATTCTACCAATGCGTGGTTCCTTCCCAATATTTTTAAGTGTATATGAAACATACAACATATTTACTTATTGTATTTATTATTTGTACAGTTGTAAATCACATTAAATAAAAAAAAAAAACTATATGATATATTTGGAAACTGATTAGTCAGTTATTTCACCCCAATTTTTACATTACTTTAATAAAAACTATGTATATTTAACAGTCAAAATTGACGGATATTTCAAAATGAAAAAAAAATTAATTTTTCATTCGGAGCTCTAAACCTTTAAAACTATCAACAACACTAGAAAACTGAAGAGAACAGCATTTTTTTGTATTGCTATTTATAACTGCATTTAAATAAAAACACATTAAGTAAATTAATGAAAGATCAAAATAAAGTGATATAGGCAGGTTGAGAAACTACCCATAAGTAGTAACTCTAAACATATTTCTACTCTAGAAGGTCTCGAGGCCATCTTTTTTTTAGGCAACTCGGAAGAACATCATTTAAATTATAGTAAATTGTCTAAAATATAATTTCTAATAGAGGTGTTTACGTTCAATAGTTATTAACAACATATGAAAAAAAATGTACTGAAAAATTTGAAGTTGGTGAATTTATTTTGAGAAATCTATATCTCAAAAATCAGTTGTACTCGAAATAATTATTTTCCCTACCTATACTTGATAGACTCATCAATTTAGACAAGTAATTATAGTATAATTATAGTTTTCATTAAACTAATCAAAAATTGGGGTGAAATAACCTCCCCCCTTTGCCTCTTGTACTATAAGGAAGCTTTCTATCACGTGGCTGTATCTTTACTGCCACGATAGTAACTGCTCTCAAGACAATTACTACCATAATGTTTTACCATCCAATTACTGTCATCGTGTAAGCATGCCTTTACTGTCAGTGCAAATATTAAAACATTTTACTATCATTGTTCTTTACCTTAGAAATTTAAATAACGTCTTCCTTGAGAACATCTCCGTTTACACCAGCCCATTAATGAAAGGGTGACAACCTTAAGGCGACCTACACCTGATAACGATAATCCCAACTCAAACCCCGGAAGATAAAAGTTAAAATAAAATTCTCCGACACACTGGCGCTCTGTCCAACGTAAACAAAAAACTATAAATATTCCGTCATTCTATTTCAGTCATAACTCGGCTAGGCTTACAGATCCTCCCGCTCCACCACTATCTCGTAGTATCCATGTCATAAAAAGATGATATTACAATATAAACAGATCATAAAAATAATTGAATTAAAGCGAACAGAAAATATAAGTTGGTTAAGGTGTAGAGATATCGATTATGTTCAAAAGAAGAAGGTTAACATTTAGAGTCGACATTTATTAGTCACTCGCTACACTCGGGGTCAAAGTCCTTAAATGTCAAATCGTGTTTTTAGCTGGCTGTTAATCAAGAGAGATATAAGTAGTAAAATAAAAGAAGTATTTAAATAAATATAATAAACCATTATAATAATTAATAAAGCCACCATAAAATATAAAATTACATTATTCATATAATGCATATATAAATTGATTGCAGTAATCTAGAATATAGTCAGGGTGGTAATAAACAGAAATAGAAAATAGAAAACTTTATATTGTCATAACGGCACTCCTGATGACTTTTAACTGAACAATATATGTATATATATATACTTATTGTTCAGTTAAAAGTTGAAAGTCATATGAAAACTGATTAAGACATCAGCTCGATCAGTGATTTCACTCCAATTTGTGATTACTTTAATGAAAACTATGTATGATTACAAATCAAAATTGATGAATCTGCTAAGTATTGTGGGAATAAAAATGCCGGTTGTTTCAAAATGATAAAAAAAAAATCATTCGGTGCTCCATATCTTTGAAACTACCTACAACACTGGAAAACCTCATAGAACATCATTGAAAGTAGAGTAAATTCGTTTGTAATTTTTTTTTTAAAATATATATAACTCGAAAACCATTTAACGTTAAGATACCTATTAGCACTCAAATTAAAGCTAGATTAGTGGACTATAAAGTAGTTTATGATGTTTATCTACATAGGAATAGTATTTTTCATGATATTCGACAAAATAAATTCACAAAATGTTGATTTCTAGTTGTTCGAAAACAACTTTTGATATTTGAAACAATATATCTTAGGAACCATAAGACGTACATATGTTTTGGATAAAATTGGGAAGGAGGTCAGAGAATTTTTTTTTATTTAAAAAAAAGAATAATAATGGTGGCTGTTTGAAAATAATAAAAAAATATTCTTTCATTCGGAGCTTCAACTACACACTCTAGGAAACCTAACAGACATCATTTAAAGTAAAGTAAATTCCCTAAAGTATGTGCCCTTATTGAACAATTTACGCTCAATAGTTAACGAGATATACTCAGACATTTTAACAGATATACTACTATTTTTTTGTTTAAAAAGCAATATTTTTCATTAAAAAAATTAGTGAATTTAATATGGGAGATCTTTATCTCAGGAACCAGGAGACGTAAAGATGTCTTTCAGCACTCAAATCAAAGCTAGTGTAATGCGCTATAAAGTAGTTTAAGACATTCATCTTTGTAAGGGTAGTAGTTTTTATGATATGGTACTCTACTTTAAATGATGCCCTATAAATATATAAAATACGAAATAAAAATATATTTTTAAATTAATTTATTTATTGATATTTACAACAAGTAAATTTGATCATAATGACATAAGGATAATAATGATAATGATATGATACAGCATGTAGAGAAACTACCCAGTAGTAGAATTTACTAAACATTTTACAATATATTCCATCTTCTTTTCAGGCGCCTCGGAGGATTGCCAAGAATGGAAGAGGTAGCAAGGTTAGAAACTAGTGGGTTTGGGTGGTTAGGGAGTTTATTATGGAAGGAATAATATCGGGTTCGGGCTAGATCGGTTACATAAAGAACATTAAGGTCTTTGTGGATGGTTTTATTAGTAACAAAATAAGGAGTATTGAGGATTTTATGGGCATTTAGATCAGTATTTTGTTATGGATTGAAAGTTTAGACCGTTTGTCTAGTAAATGATGTAATAGTCGGAATCTACGTGCAGTTTCTTGTCTTTTCAGTCTTCTGTGAGGATTCCAGGTTAGTCGTTCGTCAAGGTGTAGTCAGAGATAACGAATCTGTTCTACAGAGGTAGAGCCACATTATTAAAGTATACTGTAGGGCCGTCGGCAGGTTTACGACGAAGGGTAAATGTGATTTGATGGGGTTTATTTTTATCCACCAATTTTGACACCATTCTTAGAGGGTTGTGATGTGGGACTGGAGAGTTTGGGATGCAAAAATAAAAATATAAAATTAAATTATGAAACGTCTAAAAATAGTAGTACATACCATCTTAGGAAGGGTCATAAATTCATCAATTTCCAGAGTAAAAACTGTTAAATCATACAATTTTATTCACAAACTAGATGCTTCATACCTAAACTGTCGATTTTTAATTGCCCGAGAGTCCGTAGAAACAAATCGACATTATAAAATGAAAACGTTGATTATTAAACTTTTTTTTTATCTTTATTGTATTTCCATTGAAGAAATGAGAGTTTGTCAATCAGATCATGCTAACCGTAAAAATGCTTCTAAAATGAAAAAAGATTAAATTAAAAATTAATCTTTCATTCGGAGCTTCATATCTTTAAAACCACCTGCAATAATGGAAAATCTAATTGGACATCATTTAAAGTAGAGTAAATTTTCTTAAATATGAGTTCTAAAGAGCTATTTTCGTTCAATAATTCCTGAGATACAGTTTCGTTATTAAGTAAAATTTTATTACATATATACTGAACAATCAGTAGTTAGTAAATTTATTGCGGAAAATGTTTATCACAGACGTGCAGATGTCTATTAGCAAGCAACAACAAAACAAAACAAATAAAAATAAACAAATTACAATATATACAAAAGAAATATCTGTACATATGCCGGCGATTGAAAGCACCTATTTTTGCGAGTATGGCATTGTAAGATAGGTTGCCGGGTCCGCTGAAGGCGGTGTCGCTGGTGATGGCATGTGTTTGTCTGAAGCATTCAAATTAAGCTAGTTTAATGCAGTATAAAGTAATTTATTTAGTTTAATTAATCCCAACAAATCACATTTAGTCTTCGTCGTAAACCTGCCGACTGCCCTACAGTATACTTTAATAATGTGGCCCTTACCCCTGTAGAACAGATTCGTTATCTTGGACTACATCTTGACAAACAACCAACCTGGAATCCTCACACAAGACTGAAAAGACAGGAAACTGCACGCATATTCCGACTATTACAGCACTTACTA
>NW_027115730.1:0-11388 GCF_000696795.3 Halyomorpha halys | reverse complement strand
ACTACCTTGAGGAACACCAGCGGACTGAGAATAGAGGGATGAATAGGAACCATTGTGGTTTACTTGGAAAAGGATCTGTTATCTGGCGAAAGAGTATTGTATGGATTTGATGGAAATAGACGATTTGATAAATACTTCATATTTCTTCCTCGGCCGAATAATATTCTGAGTGATTTAAACAGTCAAAAGTGGTTGTTTATTCAAATTATTTTAAAAACTTGTGCTTCGGTTTGACTATCAGTTGCCGGGTCGCGGTCTACAATATAACAGGCGTTATTAGATTGAAGCCATACTAAGTCTATGAGAAATGTTTTATATTCAGTGCCTTTGAAAATAAAACAAAAGCATTAAAAAGTGCAGTATCCATTAGCAAAAAAAAAATTTTAATATTTTATATTGGAAGAAGATAGTCCAGGAAGATAGGAAGATAGTTCATACGGTTAACTATCTTGTTTTAATAACTTTTTATGTATTTTAATATAAGTGAAAAAGAAGCTATCTTGGTTATCTACCCTATCCATGCCAACATGGTACTTTATATTATACACAATATTGGGCTTTGTAACAGTGATATATATATATATATATTTTTTTTTTTTTTATGAAATTATTTCAGCTTTTTATTCATTTCATAATGGGAGCGTGGTGGCACCGAGGTAAGGCACGGTGCTACTAACTCCGAGGAGCCGAGTTCGAATCTGGTTGGGCAGAAAATTGTTTTATGTTACACTGTAGCCGTGAGTCTATCCTGTGGGTTCTGAAGCCCTCCTGTGGTCCATCCAGGATCATAAATTGGGTACCCCTAATGGGGTAAAAATCTGGTGGTCGAGCGTGATTCAGACCAAACCACCTCCTTGCACAACCATTATTCTAGTAACAGTACTTTCTTTCAATGTACTGAACCACCACTATTTTAATTCATTTTATAATGTATAAGATTAAAATTAAAAAAAAAACCTATTGTTCAATTTTTCAACGTTATAATATATCACAAATTAAAAGAATTTTGGTGTAAAAAAATTCGTTCAACATACAATATCGATTCTGAAATATTTCCAAGATATCGATAGCGCACTCTGGAACTGTAGCTGGAATTATGAGCGATCTAAATGTTAGCCGAAACGTGGGTTTTGTTTTTATGGCCAATGCCTATTGATGTGTTTTACACGTCGCCGGAGGCTTTGAAACAAAAGTATCTCGACGTTTTTGATACGTCTTTTAAGCGTACGTGGTTAATTGGACCCGTAATTTAAAACATTCATTGCGGATTTGGTCAGTTATCTCGGTTTCAGGTAACTTTGGTAACCTGATTAAGAATATAGTAAACCTGAAACAGGTCACTAAGTTACCAGAGTTTTACTAAATTCTAGCATAAATCTAAGTTATACAAATCTTAGTTTTGGCGAAAATTGGTACAACCGGCCTAAGTTAGCACCTAGCAAAAACGGTTGACCGAAGGATACACGAGGCCACAGGCAAAATCAATGAACGTAAATAGATGACTTGTTAAATGAGGTTAGTTACAAACACGGTCATCAGGTTCACTTAGCAACAGTCTAATAGTTTCGATAAATTTCACCACCACTATATTTTCGTAAGATCCTTATTTCTGTAATTATCCCTCTACAAACCATCATTAAATTTATATAAGAATATTACGTCAAATTTTTCATATCCTAAAAATAAAAAAAAATCTGGTACGCTTATTTTTTTTTTAACTATAAAAATTCGTATTTTAGGGTTCCTCAGGTTGAGAATAACGAATATCAAATTTGTTCCTGCCAAGTACTACAACTTTTTAACAAAATAAATTGTAATATCGATAATCCAAACTAATTACTGCAGGTCGTATTAGTAAAAAGTTCGAATTTCAAAAGTATTAAGAAAAATGGTGTAAAAAATTCAAACATATGAATACTACTAATATTCATTTATATTTTTTAAACCCATTTTATTGCAAATTCGAAAGTTTGAAGTTTTAAATGATTAATATTTTTTGAAGAATTCGGTTATTTTTTTCGTCTTTATTCTATGATCCTTATAACATGGCACTAGTCGTATTTTGGGCAGCTAAAGTTTTGTTTTCTTTTACATTGTTTCTATTTGTTAAAATTATAGGATTGTTCATTTATAAGTGAAAAAAAAGTATAAATAACAATTTAAAAAATGAAAGAAGATGGCCACGCGACCTTCTAATTTAAATTATACCACCAATGGTGGTTCCTTCCCAAGATTTTCAAGTGTAAATTCCACATATTTACTTATTGTATTTATTATTTCTACAGTTGTAAATCACATTTAATAAATAAATTTTAAAAAATGAGTTCACCAACATAATTTGTATTATACATATTTCTACTATTAATTAAATTAGTTTTAGAGAATAAAATGATTTAATTCCAAAAAAATGTATATAGAAATTTCCATAGGCATTAGATTAAACCGAAAAAAAATGTAAAAATTCCCACTTTTGATTTTCACGTTAACAATAACTGTAGATCGGGAATTTTTTTTATTATTTATTTATTGTAATTTACAACTGTACAAAATAATACAACAGGTAAATATGTAGTATGTTTCATATACACTTGAAAATCTTGGGAAGGAACCACCCATTGGTGGTACTTCAAACATTAATTTAAACTAGAAGGTCCCGTGGCCATCTTCTTTTCAGACGCCTCGGAGGATTATCAGGGATTGTTAAGGATGAAAGATTAAGAATTAATGGGTTAGGATGGTTAAGGAGTTTGGAATAAAAAGACGCATATCTGTTTTGGGTCAAATATGCAACGAATGGGATGTTAAGGTCTTTATGAATGAGTTTATTTGTGACGTAATAAGGAGCATCAACGATTTTACGTAGGATTTTGGATTGTAACGATTGGATGCGGGAAGAATTTGATGGTTTGGTGGAGCCCCAGAGCTCAATTCCATATGTCCAAATTGGCCTGATTATTGAAGTGTATACTAATTTTTTGTAATGAATGGGAAGTTTAGAGCGTTTGTCAAGTAAGTGTTGTAGCAATCGGAATCTACGAGCAGTTTCTTGTCGTTTCAGTCTTGTGTGTGGATTCCAAGTAAGTCTCTTGTCAAGATGGAGAGATCGGGAAATTAAAAATATCCTTTTAACATGTAAACATTTATTCCAAAGTAAAAATGATATCGTCTGTTGAGTTTTCTCAAAAAGAGTAATTTTTTTTTTAACGCGACTTCGGATTATTGGAGTGTTCATAGTACCGAGAATGAATGTGATTAACAAGCAAGACAAATAAAAGGGGAAAGAACCCCGAAACGTCGAGAAAAATGGATAAAACTAAAATCGTTTCTTACGTTTTATTATTCTCTTAGTAATAAAAAGATTTCATTGGAGTTTCTGAACAAAAGAAAATTTCTAATATCTGCCGTTCTAACCCAATATAATCTCTGAGAACATTCGAATATTTAAGCATTTCTGCAGCGGAGAAATCTTCAAAAGCAATTCAAAGCAAACCAAGGTGTCTGGAAACAGGTTTAGATTATGGCAAAAACCAGTCCGTTCTGTTTTTGAATCTTACTTAACGATTTGGAGGTGATAATGAGGAAAGTAGTTTTTTTTGTTGTTTTTTTTAGGCCCCATTGAAGTAAATGAATCGTATTAAAACATAATTATTATCAAAAATATTTTTTGCATTTTTCTTATTTACTTAAAATTCAAAGATAGAGATAAGATAAAACCAGAATAAGTTAGTAATAACCTTAGATCCTTAGAGAATGTAAATATTTCCTGCTCGAGTATACACTAATATTTTTGTTCTTCTTGACTTTATGAAATGATGGAAGTTTCATTTACAGCTACATTAAGGATTACACTTTAAAGGTGTGAAGTTTATTTTATATTACATTTTTCATTTAAAAAATATAATTAAATTTTTTTAGAATTCGAAAATATATTATTACAATGAAAGGATGATTATTTTCTACAATTAAATTAAGTAATATTTAATAAGTCAGTATTGTAAGGCAAAATTACAATGATATTTCAGTATTTAAATTATTCAATAAACATACTTAAGTTACTGGTGAACTATTTTTTTTTTATTTAAACAAATCTGTGTTTTTCCAAAAAATCAGTAATTTATTTGGATCTGTCAAATAAAATTTTCAAAAACCCTAGTCACTTTATATTTTTGATTATCAATATATATATATGTTTTTAATAAATGGAATATGGTCCGGATGCGGTAAAAAAAAAACTTAAATAGTGATAACTATTTTAATTGAGCCAACGTTTCGCCCCACATTGCAGAGCTTCGTCAGTGCTAAAAATCTTTTCTCAGTCCGCCGGTGTTCTTCAAGGTAGTAAGAACCCATTCTCTGTACAGTGCCCAACTCTAATATAGTCCTAACAACATACGCTGATAACATATGTGTAATGGCTGTAAACAATGACCCCACTACTGCATTACAAACTCTACTGTCACACATAACAACCATTAAAGAATAATGTCACAACCGAAGAACCAAAATAAATCCTAACAAATCCCACCAGATCACTTTTACTCTCCGTCGTAAACCTCTTCCCTCCTGCCCTACACTATCATTATTTTTATATTCCACTAACGCCTGTTGAACAGATTCGCTACTTAGGACTCCATCTTGAAACGACTAGAAACTGCTCGTAGATTTCGATTACTATAACACTAACTTAACAAACAAAAAAAACTCTTCTATGCTTCGATAATCCTCAAAATAATTTAGACATACGGAATTGAGCTTTGGGGCTCCACCAAACCATCGAAATCCTCCCGTATCAATTTTTTTTTTAATTATTTATTTATTGTAATTTACAACTGTACAAAATGATACAATAGGTAAATATGTAGTATGTTTCATATACACTTGAAAATCTTGGGAAGGAACCACCCATTGGTGGTACTTCAAACATTAATTTAAACTAGAAGGTCCCGTGGCCATCATCTTTTCAGACACCTCGGAGGATTATCAGGGATTGTTAAGGATGAAAGATTAAGAATTAATGGGTTAGGATGGTTAAGGAGTTTGGAATAAAAAGACGCATATCTGTTTTGTCAAATCTGCAACGAATGGGATGTTAAGGTCTTTATGAATGAGTTTATTTGTGACGTAAAAAGGAGCATCAACGATTTTACGTATCAAATATTTACAATCCAAAATCCTGCGTAAAATCTTAGATGCTAAGTCACATAAACCATGAAGAGCTCAAGATACCATAGGTTTCAGATTTGGCCCGAAATAAATATAGGTCTTTTCGTTCCAAAATCCTTACCCATCCAAAACCATTAGTCTTTAATCTTTTATCCTTAACAACCCTGATAATACTAGCGACCGTTTGAAGATTATTTGAATGTATATTATCTGCATTACTATAAAATTATTAATCGTCATAAAAATCAGGTAAATTAAAGAAAGCTGATAATGAAAGAAATTTTCTCTTTAGTCAAATGAATCGAAATTAATAAAATATAGGTAAAAGTTTTAATAATAATATATCCAAAAATAATTACCTAAACAGAACTGTTTAGCCTGCCGGTTCCTGATTGCTATTTATAGAGGAAACAAAAATAGAACCAACTCATTTTCATTGGGCGACACATATTCCAGGAGGAAGTTGCTTCCACTTAGGTCGATAGGCGTAAACGATCTACTAATAATAGTCTACGCCTGCTTAAATTTATCCTGACCAATCCAATTAATGAAAGGGACCAATTTCATGTCGAAACGAGGCGAAATATAGCTGCGAGGACTGGTTTCGAAATTTTCTTAAAAACATAACACATTAAATAAATTACGACCGATCGAGATGCTAAAGGTGCTATTAGAACTAACAAGAGCGATCAAAAAGTGTCACACGACTAAATCCAGGCGCCTTCTGCTGCTCTGTCAGAGCTGCCAAGAAACAACAAGCTAAAACATTTTATATAATGTTAATCAATACTGATTTCAGGTTCGACATTCCATTAGGGTGACAAGGGCTACCGAAATGAAAAAGGCGAAATAATTTAGTCCAACCTGTCTTAAGTGGGGTAAAAAAAATATTTTATAGAGAAATAAAGTTAATATTCATTTCACACTTTTCAAGAGACTCTTAAATGCGAATTTCCGTAGTAATTGAAAAATATTTTTTTTTTGTTCAAAATATTCCCTTTATTGGGGCCTTCGTTTTATTTTATTTTATTTTTTTAAAATTGCAATAACATCATAACGACTCCATACAACAATATATCCAAAACCCAGAAGTGTTTTAGAGTTGTCTAAACTGCAGGAAATTATATAAACTAAACCTACAGGCAATGTTACGAACGGAATCCAATGTCTAAAGGAATTTCCTAACGCTGTAAAATGCCAGTATCTGAAAATTCCTATAATAGTATAAATGAGGTATACATATAGGGTTAGTAGTGTTAGCGAAATTAAAAAAATAAAAAAGATTTTATAACAAAAGAAACAATATTGAAAATAAAACGAATTAATTATTATAAACTAAAAAATATAGAGATCTTCTTAAAATATACATATATATTTTATTGACTATAACAAATTAATGACGTCTGCTGAAATCAAGTTCAAAAGGTTCTAAATCCATTACAAAAGGCTCCACTAAACCTTTGAATTCCTCTCGAATCCAACCCTTACAGTTCAAAATCCTTCGTAAAATCCTTAATACTCCTTACTTTGTCACAAATCAAATCATCCTTCAGGACCTCGAAGTCCTATATGTTTCTGATTTGGCCAGAACCAGATACCAATTCTTCCATGATAAACTTCCCAATCACCTAAACCTACTCGTTTCTAGCCTGGCTTCTCCTTCGCTACCTAATAATCCTCCTAGGCGTCTGAAAAAAAAATGACCACGAGATCTCGAAATCACAAATCGAGTTGGTTTTTGTAATTTTGTATAAATTTAATGCAATATTTTGCCTGTGTTCTACACGAAAAAACAGAAATATTGGTATAATAACGATTAAAGATGGCATTAGATAACATAAAGGAAGTAGAAAATTACAAAAAATATTTTGTTCCTCGGTTCCCAAGGTGCATTTGCAAGCCTCGGTGTCTAATATTTTCGACCAAGTATCACAAAAAAAAGTTTCCAGTGATAGTTTTAAGAAACAATAAGTTTTATACGAATACGAATAAATAACAGACACATTTTTATTGTCATATATACGAACCGTAAAAAAAAATCTTCTAAAATCGATGAATCGAATATGGTCCGGGTGCGGTAAAAAAACCCCCACTAAAGTTGGGAATACTATTTTTATTTGAGCCAACGTTTCGCCCCACATTACAGGGCTAAAAAAGATACAAAAACTTGACATAGTTACAAAAAAAAAACATAAGTGGAAAATAACAGGGGTATACAATGAATGAATGAAAAGTGAAATTTAATAAGAAAAATTAAAGGTTGTAAACAATAAATGAAAACGGTAATAGTAACAGAAAGAGATAAAATAAGAGAAGAAATATTTCAGAAAGTACAAATTAAGAGATGAAAAGAGAAAAGAATAAAATCAAATGAAAATTAATGAGACAGAATTCATATCTGTTTTGACAAAAGTCAAAGTCAGAGTGAACCGTTTGTATTGGGAGGAGTGGGGATGGCAGTTAAGCACGCCACATATTAACGAAAATAATTTTAAAGAAACAATGTAAAAAAATTAAAATTAGGTAAACAATAAATGATAATACACATAGAAGAGTGAGAGAAGAAATATTTACAAAATTATAGATTAAAATTTTAAAAAATTCTCATAGATAGAAAAACAAAGAAGAAATAAAGTATAAAATAATGGGATACAATATGTGTAAAAGATTAAGAAAGACAATATACCAAATGACTGGGGATACAGAGATATGTAAATTATAATAGAAAATTAATAATAAAGTAATTAATATAAGTACACTTAAGTAGGTAGCATATGAATAAAAATTAAAAAATAAGATACAGGAATATAAATGAAAAAGGAAGGATAGTAAATATAAAAATAATTAAATAAGGGGTCAGAATTTAGAGAAACAAGAATAAAGGATATGACAAGAAATTGGGCTTCTGAAATGCAGAACAAAGAGAAAAGAGGTATTATGAGGGTTTTATTGTGTTCAAAATCTTGTAATTCTTCTAAAAAAAATTATTTTTACTATTTGAGGTCTAGGTACAAGTTTTAGATCATGGATATTTCTGGAATATTCTAATTTCTGGTCTCGTTTGAAGTGTGAAATTGGGTTCTGAATATGGAAAATGAAATATGCTAAAGAACGTTGAAAAAAATAGTTTCATAACAAGCGATGCAGGAAGCAAGACACGTTTACGAGATTCGCGCACGTAGGTAAGTGGAGTTAGTTACACCTTCAAGTCAGTCATTGACTTCTATCTTCAGTTCAAAAATTAGCATAGCTATGTACCTAATAGGGAAAACCTCAGTAATGGATTAGCAATAAACAAGTATAATCTATTACGGTTATTACATTAATTAATATCAAAATCCTAATTATTTTTTAATAAAGGAACAAAAAAAACATAAATTTTATGTTAGAAAACTAATTGCAGAACAGTAATAAGCATATATGGTATAAGGTTAGAGTATTTAAGTATGAGAAAATGTATATTTTACTAATCTGTTTATTTTAAAAATTATTTCGGTACCTCTTTGGTGCAGTTCAGTATCATGTAAAGTAATATTTTAATATCTATAATATAAATATTATCCAGTAACTTTAATTCAAGTTATAGCATTGCGACAAATAAGTTTGTTGGACTTAGTAACGAACGGATCCCAAAAATGTTAATAAACACTAAACCGAGTGATAATAAACGTGCGACAGGTATACCGAAACGTATATGGGAGGATTGTATTAAGACTGATTAAGTCGGTTTGGGTTTGGAGGGGAGAAACAGGACAGAAGTATCAGCATCGAAACTTCGGCTTCGGCAAGCCTTTATTATTGTTATTATTATTAATTTAAATATTTATAGTTATTCTTCGTTATTTCATTTATTTAAATTTTATTATTATTGGAAAATACTTTTCGCTTTATGATTTGTTTGAGAATTATTTTTTTTGATGCTTTTTTATTAATTTATTTTTTTCATTTGATACTTCTAATATTCATTTAAAACTTGTCAATATGTATAAAAGCATTTTTTGCTCTTTCTTGTTAATCATTGTTTTTTAATTTTTTTATTTTATTTAGTAAGTAACAAAAAAAAATCAAATCTGAACCGGTACAACCCCTAAAGGACCAGGTACAGTACTTTATAAGGTAGTACTATTAGTAGATCTACGGTTGTGCAAGAAGTTGATACGGTCAGAACCAAGATCGACCCTAATTTTTATTCTGTTAAGGGTAAATCTACTTTATAACGCTTAATAGACTCCGGAGGGCTTCTGAACCCACAGGGTTGACTTACAGCTACAATGAAACAGAAAATAATTGAGGTATGGAAATGGAAAAGGCTGTAAGTTCGAGGAAATACTGGATAATGTTGAAGAAACCAGTTCCCATCGACTGGTTATCACTTAAAGCCTTATCTTTAACCGTTTAGTTCCTACAGCTGTAGTTTTTTCATAATTTTCCAACAAAAACCGTGGCCAGCCGTTCGTTTTTATGTTGTTTTTTTCAAGACTAGTTTTTTGACATTACAGACTTAACTATTTTCATGCCTGAATTATCTGCCTTAGCCGGATTCGAACCCGGGTCCTTTGAGTTAGTAGTAGAGTGCCTTACCACTGATCAACCCGCTCCCAAAATTAGTTACATTATGATTTATTGGTTTTATTTTATGTGTTTCCTTTTTATGGATTTTTTTTTACATATAAACAACAATTTTTATGAACTTATGAACAATTTTTTCTCTCTCTCTGTTAATTATAGTTGTCTCTTTTCTTCAAATTTACTATTATTATAAATATTTTATGATGTTTATTTTTTATTTATGTTTAAGACTATTTAATTTTTTTATTTATTTTGGGTACCCTTAGTTGGAGAAAAATCTGGCGATTGAGCGTGATCTTGAAAAAATCACTTGTATCACTATTGTTCTAAATTCAAAAGCAATGCTTCTTTACAGAGAACTAAACTGTTATCATTATTAATATTTTAAATTTCTGTATTTCACTACAAAGAACTTAATCTAATTGTCAATTTCTTTTATATTATTCTAATGGGACTTGTTGCAGGGTATTACTACTTTGATAATAAAGATTATTATTATGTTCTAGCAATGTGATGCCTAAATTCAGTAAGCTTCGACAATTTATAGAAGAGGAGTGCAAAATCTAAATATTCCCTTCTCCTAAACGTTTTGGAAAACTAACCTCTCTAAATAACGCTTATGAGATATTTGTATGTATAATAGCCTCTTTGAGTTATGTTTTACCTCTATGGGGTAAAGATTAATCCATATTAAAGAAAATACAGATATTTAAATTTTGAAAATAATCTTGGAGTTTCTGAAAAGATAGGAATCTTCTCGTCGATTCCTACTATTACAACACTTACTATAAAACAGTCTAAACTTCCAACTAATTACAACCTCTTTGCTCACCATTGTATAAATGCGCACTTTTCGCCATTGATCCTTCACATACAGTGAACCCCACCACAACCTTTAAAATACCTATAGGTAAAATAAGGAGGCATAGCAAAAAACATATTTGTTTTTCATTCATATGTATTTCAAGCAGAGGATACGGGAAAAAAAACTGCCACAAGGCATTCGAAGGAATTACAAAGTAACAGATATAGACATACCTAACTGCATGTATATATTCAATTACTTTCCAATTCCAATACAACCTTCCAATTCCTATCGTGTACAATCCTTAATGCTCCTTACTTCATCTTAAATCAAGTCATCCATCAGAACCTCAATGTTCCATATGTTGCCGATTTGGTCAGAACTAGATACCAATCCTTCTATGATAAACTTCCCAACCACCTAAACCCACTTGTTTCTAAGATAGCTTCTTCTTCATTACCTGACAATGCTCCTAAGCGTTAGAAAAGAAGATGGTTTCGAGATCTTTTTCTCTAGAAATGTTATTGGAGTTCTATTAATGGGTGGATTCTCCACATGTCTGCATCATGCCATTACATAATTAACAACAAATGTACTTGTATATATTATACACTTGTTAATATCAATAAATACATTTTTTTTAATTAACTCTTCTTTGAATTCAAGGTAATTTATTAAACTGTTTTGGGAGAGATGGAGGTGGTAAAAACCAAGTGGCTTTAGCAAAGTTGTATATCTACTAGTGTGAAATTTTTCACAGGCGAAAAAAGAAAATTTTATGACTTTATAATCGGAAAGTCCCTGGCTTCTACAGATGTTGGTTTATCAAAAAAAAAATTTCTTCGAAACTG
>NW_027115729.1:11403-12063 GCF_000696795.3 Halyomorpha halys | reverse complement strand
AAACACTCAATAAAAAAAAAAAATTACTTAAATCTTCAATATTATTCTTTTTTCATTTAAAATATTCGCAATAACCATTATTTTGGTAAAAATTGTATGCAAACTTGGAAATGCATACATTTCAATTGTTAATGTAAAAAAATTATTCCAAAAAAAAAAATATTTTTACTTTCCTGACCGTTACTAAGTTGAACTATCTAATAATTTTGATAAAACTTGGCTTCAATCTTCTCCTTTAAGACCTTTAACTTTTCATATATATTGTTATTATTATTATTGGCATGACAGACCGTGGAGGCCCAAGGCCTCACGCGATGTACTAAGGAAATACATTGTGTATTTCTTGATGTGACTCATAGAAAGGGCTTGTCACTCCCACACCTATTTTTGCGAGTGCCACCCATAGGCTAACGGGCCTCACAAATGCCCATGGAGAGGCTAAACTAACCAATACACACAAAGATACAGTAGATGATGTTAGTATTGGGCTTAGCAGTAAGAAAACTTATGTGAGTGGACACACCATATATTTTAACCTAATAATAGGTTTTATTTAATTTATATCCATGTGTTACCAGCTTAAGTATACTTACTTCATTATTATTAATTTTTTTTATTATATAATTTACATACCTCTGTATCCCCTCTCATTAGACATAT
>NW_027115729.1:6555-7193 GCF_000696795.3 Halyomorpha halys | reverse complement strand
AAGCTAACCAGTTTTCATTGTTTAAAATAAATACGCTGTTCAAAAGAAGGAAGATGGCAGTGCGTCTTTCCGAAGTGTTTGTTGGGTTGTTTGTGTTGAGATAGATTGAAATTTTTCAACTTTTGTTGTTTCTTTACAATAGTTATAGAAAAAGAATAATAATAGAAGAACATAACAATTACCAATAAACTATTTACATCGTAAATCATAGCAAATAAAGCAGAGCGAATGAACTACAATCAATTATTTTTGGATCGACCAGTGAACATTGAAGATAGAGGAGAGGAAGCGGGCACTCTTGATTTGGCTGGCTAGGGGAGAAGACATCGGTCGGCTAGAAGAAGAAAGACTGGAAGCCATTGTTAGGAGTTAGATATAGTATCATCGACAAGAAGATATCAATAATTATCAATCATCAGGGGAAGATATGTAATTGGTTAGCTTTGTTTCTAACTGGAATTTATTGTATTTGTAAAATAGTTATTAATTAAGTTTAAGTGTTATTAGTGGTAAAGTGTCGTATGTTTCTTCATTAGTCAGTGCTAGTTTGTTGAGAAAATCATCAAAAGAAGACTATGAAATTGGTTAGTTTTGTTCTTCCTAAAATTAAATAATTTGTAAAAGAGATATTAATTTAA
>NW_027115729.1:0-442 GCF_000696795.3 Halyomorpha halys | reverse complement strand
TATTTCACAAAAATAATAGCATAAAATATTATATATAAAATGAACAGGAGACATAAAAATAGAAAAGTAGATATGAGAGAAATAAAAATAAAAAGTTTACACACTAAAAGAAGGAAAATTAAGGAAGTAAGATGAGAATAAATAAAGGTGAATTAAGAATAAATAAAAATAATAATGGTAATAAAAAATAAATTCATTTTAAATCTAATAATTTATGTTATTATTCTTTATATATACTTATTATTGTACATCTTATTTTTATTTGTTCATTTTTAAATCAATTTTTTTTATCATTTATATGTTTATACTTTTTAACCCTACCTTAGTTTACTTTTTTTATCTTGTTATCTTACATTGTCTACATTTTTTTAGTTTTTTTCATATCCTTTTTTATCTCTGATGAAGCTGATGATGATGTAATTTGAAATTACAGAAAAATAAG
>NW_027115728.1:0-4834 GCF_000696795.3 Halyomorpha halys | reverse complement strand
CAAAATCCTTCGTAAAATCCTCAATGCTCCTTATTTTGTTACTAATAAAACCATCCATAAAGACCTAAATGTTCCTTATGTAACCGATCTAGCCCGAACCAGATATTATTCCTTCCATAATAAACTCCCTAACCACCCAAACCAACTAGTTTTTAATCTTGCTTCCTCTTCTATTCCTGGCAATCCTCCGAGGCGCCTGAAAAGAAGATGGCCTTGTGACCTTATATTGTAAACTGTTTTTAGAGTTCTACTACTGGGTAGTTTCTCTACATCCTGTATGATATCATTATGTCATTATGATCAAATTTACTTGTATTTTATATACAGTTGTAAATATCAATAAATAAATAAATAAAAAAACATAAAAAAATTACTGATTCAAAAGGCTGAAAAATTATATAATCAATTTTAACACAGAGAAAATTAGTATTTTACTGTTAAAACAATACTAACTAAGCACAGATGTGTGAATTCAGCTCGCCTAAACCCTTTTTGGTTTGTGAACAGAACACTCTTGATGGGCCGACCACATATTCAGGCTTACTTGTACCAGCCTGTGCAAATCATATCAATACGCTTTGGCATGAGGAAGATAACCTTTGTTTGGCAAATGTGTAGTATCCTTATAATTCAGAAGTTAAAAACATTCTACAGCCTGTAAGATTCATGATTAACTATTTTAACTGATCTTTGACTTATATTAGTTTTACCGTTCTCCTCAACTATTATATATTGAAATATAATATTATGAAGAGTCTTGGGGAGCGACCGTGACCAGAAGAAGAGGTCATGCCCGCGGACGATGGAATTAGCATACAAAGGACACTCCCTGCGTACCTCATCATCCCCAAGGCTCCCGTTTCCTTATATCGATTCTCTGCTCAATCACGATCTATCGATATTCGTGCCCGCCAGTCCACTACCCTAACAATGGCCTGCCTCAGGGGGACACAGCTCTGCATATTAACCACTGATTATTTATAAATGGCATCCAGAGCAATGCCTTCACTAGCCAGATGTCGGCCAAATCGATTATTTCATTATATGGTCATAAAAAAAAAATTAAAATTAAATATGCTATTAAAGTTATTAGAATAAAAAACCTATGTTTTTAAAAAATAACCACATAATTTTTTTTTTAGACTAAATGACAAGCTGTTTAAAATACTGCAGATAATTTTTTTTATTATTATATTTGTATTCATTTTTAACTTCATTCCTTACAAAATTTTTTTTTGTCACTCCAAACAACTAACAAATACATTTTTAGTCATTATTCATGATTAATAATTTTGCTGTAGTCCTCGTAAAAGACTAAAAGTTTGAATAAATTTACATTTTGATGCATTAATGTCAGAAATATATTTCAGTGTCTTATTCATTTATTTTTTTTTAGTTGTAGTAGATCATTTTTTTTTTAATAAGAAAACCTTTCTTTACAACCTATATCTTAAAATTATCATATATTGCTTAAGACTAATAGACTAGGAAATACAGGAAAATAGAGGAAAATTTTTGCTAATATTTTCACCGGCACTGACTTTTTTCTTTTGAATTACTTTATTTTTTGCAAAAAATATCTCCATTGTTTTATCATTTTTAATATAGATCTGGAATATAGATGCAATAGAAAATTAAAGTAAACGCGATTACCGAAGCATTAGGTGGAAAATAGAGATTTTCTTTTACATCGGCCGATATGCCGCCAGAGCGCACTGTAAAATGTAAAATATTACATTGGCTGTCCCGGACTGCCGATTCGACACTACCCAGGGGTGTTGACTTAATCATTAAGTCGCGGTCCCATAAAATGAAAAACTTCACCCCCCCCCCACCATGGTTAGAATAGATTGGTCAGTATTCAATAGGAGTTTTATGCTGAAAAAAATATATACATTAAATTTTCGGCTCTGAATCACCTATAAAAATCAGGGGTAAACTAAGAATGTGTGGGGTAAACTATTATGGAATAGTGTGTAGAAAAAGAATTTGGAATTTATTAAAACTAGGTAATAAGGAACCAAACAATATTCTGCGATATTGTGATTTATGTTTATAGTTTTTTCAAACATTTTTTAACAAAAATGAAGTATTTTTCTTTTTAAATTCTTGTTTTTGCAAAAAAAATAAAAAAGAAGCGAATTTTCTGATTTAATAGCGGTTAGTTCAGGTAAGATTCACGTTGAGAAACCAAAAAAGCTACTAAAATTTATGACTACAACAAAACTTTTTCTTATTTGCCTTGTGATGCTGAACTAAATGATTTTAGAACGAATACAAATCATAATAAATTAAAGAAAAATATTGCTTTAATTGAAAAAAAAAAAGTTTTATTTGATTAAATATTTGTTAAGATAAATCTTTACCTGACTAATATTTTATAAATTTCAGATTAAAACTAATGACTAAAAATGTATTTTTTGTGATTTTTTAATCAAACAAAATTTTAGTCGTGTAAAATTGTCATGATTGAAACTTTAGTTATTTTTTAGTCGAAAACTTTTTCAGCCGACTAATACCCAATTCTTGTCTCAGGGGCTCTACAACGAGTACTTTCGTTAAAATCATATAATAGATTTTTGCTTTTGTAATAATATATAATTGATAAATTAGTAAGTGAACATGAAAATTGAAAATTTCAAATTATATATAAACTGCCTATACCCATTGTCTAAAAAGAGAAAGATAAATAATATTTCACAAAGCACAAATATTCCTCTCGGACTACCTTGTTCCCAGGCGATCCTGAGGACTATCAGGGCCCCGAAGAGATTTACACCGACGATTATCAAGAGCAGAAAAAGGAACCTACAATCTGAATAATTCCAGGGGCGCAAATGAATTATAACTGTTCCTTGGCTTTGGGAAATGGTCGCCTTCCTATCATCATTTCCTTATCTATTATCTATAATGTTAATCAAATATGCAATTACGAATTAGAGTTCACCTCATCTTATGGCTCTGCAATTAAGATAAGGCAAGAGGAACAACACTAAAACTGTCATCAAGTACAGTAATATTACTTGATGTCCTGAGAAACCTACAATAATAAGCAAATAAACAAAACAAAATTAAATCATCAAGTTATACCTTATCTGATTAAGAAAAGGAAGTCCTGGGGCCAGGTTTTAATTACCATTTTCCAAACGGCATCTCGTCCTAGAACTACAGGGCGATTTCTAGTTTAGTGTTACATAGGAACTTGATTTTTGTGCAATTCCATCTAATGTTCCCTAGCAGCAATTTTGATAGAATTTTTGGGTTTCTCCACCAATTGCACGTTTTGAGTTTTTTCTACACGAAATTGCACAGGTTTTGGACTAAATTTCTTATTTATTTATTTATATTTGTATACAATTTTATGCTGTTTTACTAACCCTTTGGCAAAATTTGAAGTTTTAGCACGTCATGCATTTGTTTGGACAAAGATGCACATGAGGTTCTGATACTTCCTTGAAACTGAGTCAAGATTTAACTAGTTAATTCTAGTTTATCTCAAAGTTTTGTTTATCAGTTGCAACATAAAAAATAATTTCAATTATTTGGTGACCCTTGTCTGGGATAAACAACCCCATACTGACAGAAATAGTGATATACTACATTCTATCAAAGTGATGGCAACAGTTTTAGTGAAATTAGTGATTTTTAATCTGATGAAGAACGATAAATGTGACCCAAGGGGTTAATAGTAATGCAGTAATTACCAAATAAAAACTAGAATTCCACCTAAAAAAGAAAAACCACAAGTGACGAATATTCTTGGAATATTATTAACAAGTTGTTTCTAGTAACTATTAAAAACTTGTGGTTAGTGGGATTTTTTTTTAATTTGATTTCATTATTTTACATATATTATTTTAAATAAAAATTAAACAAAAAATCAATTGGTCCAATATTATCAAATTTTAATAAGACTTTTTAAAAATTACTTTATGTAAGTTAGAAAAATAAAATTTATCTACATTGACTAACTACTTATAAGTATATTCGTAGGTAAATATGCAAATAAAAAGCTAAGCAGATGAATATGCTATGTGAAATTTTGGGAATTCAAAACGATAATTTACTTTGGGAAAATATTTTTACATAATGCCCTTACATATTTTTTTCTTAAACTTAAATTGAGTTAGTTTTAAGAAGTTAAGATATTGAATTCCAGTCTTCACAATAATAATATAAAATCATTTAGTAAAATGAGCTTCCTCAAAGCTCTTCCATTATCGACAAATGTTTAGGTTTTTAATCAGTGTAGTTCAGTTTTTTATTTATGTTTGGATAAATTTTGAGAGTATCTAGCGAGTTTAATTTAATCCAAGAAGGTTAGGTAAGCTATCCTTGTATAAATATTATAAATTGAACAATAAAGTTTATTATTGTAGAATTTTTATGTTTTACGTACATTTTGAGCTATTACTACACAAATATCCGGTTTCGAGAATTAATAATAGTTTTTTTAAAAAACGTTTAAAACATACACACAAAATATAAAGAGCCAGTATGCAAATATCATCAATGAATTAAAATTATTAGAAAATAAAGACAAGAATATTCAAATTTAGTAAAAATTTTAAATTATAGAATGAAGTAAAATTAGAGATAAATATTGGTAAATAAGGGAGGAAGGGCTGAAATTAAAAAGTCTAGTGATAAGTCTAAAATGTAAGAACGGATCATTCCTTGAGGAATATTTAACTATGAAAACAATAAAATATAAGTTTTCTATTAATATAGTTGTAACATAGAAGTTTTATGATAAATGTTACAATATTAAAAAATAAACAAGTATTATTATTACTATTATTAAAAGATTGATTTTATAGACATTAGATAAATT
>NW_027115727.1:387152-388511 GCF_000696795.3 Halyomorpha halys | reverse complement strand
AAATAGTTAGTTGCAACTATTCTGAGATTTTATACTTTATTACTGCTGTGTGTTATTATGCATGGAACTTCATGAACCTTTTTTTGATGTAATTCTCTATTGTCTCTATTTGTAATGCCTGATGCAATTGGCTGTTTCTTACAAACCAAGGAGCATCCACTTCAATTCTTACAACTTTATTTTGAAAGGATAATAATTTTTTCCTTTTTATAAAGGATGCCCCTCCCTAGACTTCACAGACATACATTAGCAGTGACCTGAGAATTGTTTTAAAATAAGAATAGCTCTTTCTGGATTTTTTATTTAGGATAGGATATAGTATAGTATTGTTAACCTTGTGTAGGTTCGAGTTAGTTTGATGTTGATATGATGGTTCCAGGTAAGGTGGCAATTAAGGTGAATTCCTAGGTATCTTACTGTTTCACTGGCAGGATTCCATTTTACATTTTTACTTTTGAGGATTAGTTATGTTGGGTTTGTTGGGAACGGCTGATCTGACAAGCACAGGAATCGGTTTTTTTTGCTGTTTCTTCCAAAAAAGCACCAAGTGTGACCCCTACCTCCCAGTAGTTTCCTAACTTTGTGGGGTGGTTCCAACCCGTCCAGTCAGTTCATCTCCTGCCGTCAAGGAAGTGCATCTCACGTGTTTTGATCTGACAGGCTCACCGCGCCCGATTACGTCACAAACCTAAAGTCAATATTTTTCACTTTAGATAGTAAATTCAAGCACTTGACTGTTTTTTAATACTTGTGTTAGAGTCATTTTCGTCAGGTACCAGTACCGTTTATGAATGGGGATCATGTGCCTGTCAGGCTCACCGCACCTTTCTGGTGTGTCTTTCAGGTTCATCGCCCCTCTTTCCAAGATTTTTTTATGTATTCTTCAATCGTTATTTCAGTATTTCTTTGATAGGGATATTTTATAGGGAGACCACAATATTCTGGCCTTTTTGGTTTCAACTACGAAAAAGTGTTGGCAACCTACGTCACATGCAAGAATAATTGTGTACTCCTGGTTTCTTCTGTGCTCAGAACCAAAGCCATCGATAAAAGAACTGGAGAAAATAAATAACCTGAAGTCATAACGTATTATAATGCTCACAAAACTGGAGGTGACACTGCTAACCAAATGTGGGCCACATACAACGTGCAGCCAAATGCAAATCGATCACCAATGACTGTTTTCTATACTATGTTTAAATTCCAAGAAGAGTTTTCCAAGAATTGTCACATGAACTGTGTATCGGACAACTTCAGTGAAGAAGCTAGCTGAAATCCGGCCTTCACACCTCCTTGAAAATTCTTGTCAAGATCCCTCCCGGCTGATGATCGTCCAAAATCAACCCCTCCCCACCTCCA
>NW_027115727.1:384711-385817 GCF_000696795.3 Halyomorpha halys | reverse complement strand
GCCTCTCTTATTTCTTAAAAATATGAATGACAGTGGAGTGGGAAAAGAAGAAGGCTTACTATATCCCCATTTAAATTGCTTATAGCAAGAAGTAAGATATCATGGTCATGGTAGAAAATGAATTTGACTTAAATAATTTAATGAAGTAATTATGAACGTGATATATTTATGTGAATGTTCACATAATTGCTAACTTGTATTGCAATATTATTCCTTACCAAGAGTTCATTATTTTACCTTTTTTTATCCACATAGTTCTCAAAGACGAAATAAATATTTTCCTAATACAGCTTTCATATCATGTACTATGATGATGTCGCTGTTAAAACAATGATATATTTTTCCATTTATTTCTGTATTTTTTATGAGCTTTTACTTGAAAATTTGTGATATCTCTTAATTTTTTTCAATGCAGCCAAACATTAGAGGAAAAGATTAAATATTTAAATATTATATTGATTTCATTTTTGTTTATTTATTTTTTTAAACAATTTTTTATGATTACTGTGTGATTCAACATAAAAAACTATCTACCAATTAATTTAAAAGTTACATACACAATTATTCTGTTGTAATTTTTTTTCTTCTCAAACATAATTATTGCAAATCATTCCCTTGAGTAAATGTTGTCAAATATAAATTTTCTTGGCTATCCTTCAAGTTCCTAAGATTCGATCGGGTATTTAAGTTAAGATATTACTCAGATTCGCATATATAGATATCAATGGTAATGATTTTTAAAATAATAATGTTTTTAAAAGAGTGAAAATTGAATAATTTTGAAAAATATTCATAATTATTTATAGTTCTTTCTTGTTAATTTTGCCAAAACAAAAAAAATGTTCATCACTTTGTTTGTTTTTACAGAGTATTATTAATGCTGCTGTTGACATGAGTACAACACCTAATACAGTACTTAATCTACATGTACCACCAAGGCCTGAATGAGTTTCTCCTCCTGGTCCTCAGCCATTTATACATAATAGACTTCCTCTTCCTCATCAGGTAGCCATCCATAAATAATCTTTTTCATTGGTCATTAAAAAAACTTCATTAAACCCTCCTTTATAAAAAACCACATATTCACTTAAATATTTAATAATTAT
>NW_027115727.1:383232-384661 GCF_000696795.3 Halyomorpha halys | reverse complement strand
GAAAGAGTTATCTTTGAAAAATAATAACCTAATAAATCTTATTTCATTTTTACCCCTTAATATAAGTTCAGATTATACATTCTATTTTTATGATTAATAGTTCACTTTCTGTTGATTACATTTTTTTATCAATGTATTCATTACTGTAAAATAATTAGTTCATTATTGTACTAATTACTAGTTTTTGAAAATTTTTATTGTAGGTGTCTCCTGCTAAACTAGCTCTAAGGAGACATTTGTCCCAAGAAAAATTAGCTGCACAGCACTCAGTTTTTCCACCTACTCCAAATATTGTAGGAACCAGAACAATAGGTGATCTTGTGAATGGAGAAATTGAGAGAACATTGGAAATTTCTAATCAGGTAGTTAATAATAATTTCAGTTAGACCATAATAATTCAGATTGATAATAATATTGCCAGATACCTAATAATAATTATAATTTTTTAAAGAGTGGAAGCAAACTTTTCATTGAGCAATAAGCCGACTAGTATATTTCTGTTTAACTACTTTAAATGCAGGAGATCACATATACACACACACTCACACAATTAACTTATACACAGCTGGAAATGATTTAAGCACCCTAATATAGTTGCATGGTTTCTGAGGTGACCTGAATTTTTTGGGGATCAAAAAAAAATGCATAATGTACTTTTTGGCTTGTAACATCTGAAGGGAGCATCACTTAGAAAATTACATCTTACATGAATTAAAGGAGAATAAATTTTGTGGTAAATGAGTGCCTAATATTATAAGTTTGATCGAGTGATATATTGCAAAAGCAATAATGTTTCCTGACTTTACCTAAAAATTCAGTATAGTGACAAAATGTTTGTAACACGGATACTGCTGTTCTAAATTAAAAATATTTTGAATAAAAGTTGTAGTGCATCTAATTTAGTGTTATATCAAAGTATCTTATATCAAATCCAAATACTGTTTGCAACCCCTAGTGTGACTTAATCACTCATTCACAGGCAGCCACATTTTCACCCTTACTCACTCATCTGTACGAATTCTAACCTACTTTTAGTTGAGGTATAAGGTTAAAAATTAGCAAAATTATGGCTTTTATCCATAAGTAACCAATGAGAAAATTTCAATTTTTTTAAGTTTAATTCCCCCTCCAAAAAAACAAACTATATTATCACATTGAATTTCTTGACAAATTTTGTAAAAATCTATGTTTTCACACTATTTTCCTGAATTTTAGGCACTCATTTGTGTAAGACTAGAATTACCTGAGTGATACACCTTTCTTATGTTACAAGCAAAAACCAAAAAGGGGCAAAAATGTAATGTTTTTTTGTCTCCCCAAGATTGTCTCTACTCAGAAACCATTACAAACTTACATTACATTAATGTGAGATGCCTAAAGTGAATCAAAATCATATCCAGCTTTGTTGTCTGAGTTAATCGGAGGCAAA
>NW_027115727.1:371091-381257 GCF_000696795.3 Halyomorpha halys | reverse complement strand
AGTGGCTTCCAATTTAGTTACTAAAGTAGTCAGTGCTAACCAATGTATGATCGAGTACAGAACACTAGTGTTTTGCAAACTGAACAGACTACTTTGCAATAAAGTGAATAAGATAATAAAGGTTTTTATAATGCCTATTTTAGAATTGAAAGAAGAAATTTGAGTGATAAAAAAAAATAAAAGCTTTAGGTATGAAAAAATATTAATGAAAGATATGAGCTAGGAGCACCACAAAGTTTCTTTTAAAGAATATTCCATTAAAAGGTGCTAAAGAATATTTCCTATCCTAAATAAGTTGTTGTTTCTGCTATCTACTCTATACTTAGTTTTGTAAACATTCCTGTTCTATTTATTTTAGTGACCCTATGTTTTACTGTGCAGAATTTGTGAACTTTAGTTTTGTTTCCTAAGTTAAATAATTTGAGAATTCTTGTATTAATTTTCATGAGGAAATACCAATTGAGGACAATTATCCATTAAAGAATAAGCCTACATTGTGGGCACCATTGGGTGGATGAATATAGGAATACAGATATACAAGACACTCCACAACCACATCAATGAAAAAAAAAACTTGAAAATTCTTGTTCATATAACTCAGGGCCTAGCATAAACATTATACTTAAACCCTCATTTTTCAATAAACATTCAGATATCAAAAATAAAATTTTTTAAGTGGCTCGTCAAACAACAAAGAGCCCATGTTATCCTCATAAACAGGCAGATATGAGAAAAACAGATGAGGAAATTGTAGCTAAAGTAATGGTAACTGCAGGTATGACAGTCAAACAATTTATTTATGTACATTTATTCTCATTAGGTACTTTAGTTCAGTGATTGAATAGAACAGTATACTCTAACCTGATGGGTTTGATTTCCATTTAATTTTCTTCTAACCTAATTCTGGTATATTCATTATATTTTCTAACTCCAGTATTGAAGATTGTTTTATCTAATTGTCTTAATGATGTGAAGACATTATGTTGGAATCATATTTTAAATTTTAAAGTTTTTTCTTCTCTCCTGTGAATTTTTTTTTTTTTACATCTAATTAACTCCACCAAAACAACAGAATCATTCTTGTTCTTTGAGTGTGCCAAAGAGTCACGATGATGAAGCGGGAGGATAAAGGGCTTGTACTTGTCCATAAAAATAGAACCTTACTGTATAACTAGATTGAATCGCTAACTAAGAAACTACTTTGCTAAATTGCTGCTGTCACACATAATTATTGAAGTTCTAGCTCCTTGACTAAACTACTAGCCTAGGTTGAATTAGGGCTCAGACATAGTGGTTTTGAATTGATTTCCAGTTCTGATTGATTCCATGTTTTAAATTAATTTCCAGATGTATCCTAATATATCACGTTACGGACCAGTTCCATTACCGAGGGCTGAACTAAAACCTTATCATGAGTCTTACTTTAATGACATGAAACCATATATTCGTGAAGAGCCAGTGGAAGGGTGAGTATATAATAATCAAATACTTAACAGCAATTTTACCTTAACAATACAACTATAATGTCTTATTTATTTCTCTTAAATTTATAATTGTATTTCTTAGTTACATTGAATTTTATTCTGATTTGTTTAATTCATATCAAAGATTTTATATTTTCCCCTTATTATTTAATTAATAATATTTTTTTTTTAATGATATAATTTAACTGGAACTGGTTATAATTACTGCAGCCAGCCCGTAAAACAGTAGATATAGTTGTTTTTATTTAAATTTTATCTTAATATAGCTGAAATTTTTGTTATTAATATATTAATTACTAGCATATTTAGCAGTTTGTACTATTTCATCTATATTTATATGTTTCATCTATATTGTTAAACGTTTTAACTGAGAAAAAAAATCTTTACTACAGTTTAGCTGCTACTCTTCATGCTAGAATCTTAAATGGAGAAGAAGTAAAGCAAGAAGATGGTGATAATTTGCATCCTTATGAAGGAAGTTTACTTGACATTAAGCCTGATCCAATTCAAATGTCCTTCAAACGCAGTAGCCCCCATCAGGAATTTCTTCCTTCAAAGCGACTTCTTGTCGAAGCAGAAATTCCTTCTTTTCCAGTTTCATTATCACCTCATCGCATGGAAGAAGGTTAGTCGAATGACATACAACATTCTATTAAGTATTATGTTGAATAATTTTTGCTTTTTCTATAATAATAAGTTTGTTAATGTTTATTATTTAATTCTAAAACAGCCTTTTTCTTAGAAATGTTAGTTGAAAGCTGATTAAATAACACTAAAATATTAAATAGAAGTATCCACACATTAATTAACTATGGTAATGGTTCAGTTGGTTGATGAATTTGGGTTTAATAGAAAATGAACAAATTAATAATAAGAAAAGGTTCAGTGAACCAGAAAGTTAGATGCTAATACAACCTAGGATCATATAACCCCATAAAAACCAAATTCCGCTAGGTTAGCCTTAACACAATTCTCTTCTAGGCCTTGGTCTATCTTTTGTATTTTTACCCATCAATTCCAAGCTATCTAATTTTTTAGTGATTCATTTTTTACTAAGATTCACAACTTTATGTGCAAATTTCAATTATACCAATGTTATTACTTTGATTATATTAAAAGAATGTAAACCACCTAAATTTCCCGATGGACTTATCCTTCTTCAAATAAAAAAATCCATGTAATACTTTATTTTTGAAGACCTTAAGGCATTATTCTTTTTTTCAAAATAAGCATCCAGATTTCACTCTCATATAGAAAAGTTGAAAAAATAATACTTTTTTTTTACTATAACTTTTAGGTTTATAGAAAGTAGGTATGGCATAAGTAATTTAGCAACTAATAAGTTACTACCCCCACAAAATAAATATTGACTACTTCTGATTTTTTGAATTTCTTGACAAATTGGAAAACTTTCCTTTTTAAAAGCGATTACCCATTTAACAGCAAAAAATTAAATACAAATATTTACTATCTTTCTTAAGATAATATAAAATATCTAATTTTAACTATTTTGGTAATATCCATATTGGGATTGGACAACTACCATATGGTTAGGTTAGGTGAAAAATAAATAAATTCTTGGAATTTTGTCAGCCTACATGATTGCTGGTGTGAAAATTCAAGAATAGGAAATTCCAAGAAAATTGCCGAATTGTTTAATTGAATATTTCATGGCACCCCTATGATGGCACCACAGCGCCCCGGGGAGTGTGCACACTTTGGGAGTCACTGGACTAACCCAATTGGGAATCAAACACAAAATTTTCTGAACCAAGCACTCTGGTACCCTCATCCCAGCTTGCTCAGCTCTATCTTGTCCTAAACATCATTCCTTACACCCTTAAAATAAAAAAAAAAAAAATCAATATATGTAAAATATCATTCATTATCACCTTTCTCAGGTTTCTATTACCATAAAACTAACATACAAAGATCCTCCAAGTAATTAACAGATTTTTCAAGTAATTAATTGAAGTTTAGTCTAACTTCTCTCAGGGGCTGGCTGTAGCGAGGTAGGAGTTGAAAATATGGGATTTTATCCAAAATCATCAACTTAGCACCATAATTCTCTTGTTTAAAAATGTATATGGTAAAAGCTATTTAAATTCAGATAAGATATATTTGTTTTCTATTTTTCTACAAAAAATAACTCAATATTTCATCTAAAGAAAATATATATGATTTAGTTATTTAAAAAATAAAAAGTAAAGTTAAATTTCTTCAGAAGTGTATGCTAAAGTTGTTATTATATTATTGTTTCATAAAGATGAAGTTTCTAGGTTGTTTTTTTTTACATTAACACATTGACTATGAATTAACTTACAAGTATGTTTTAAGCTTAAATTTAGGATGTAAAGTACGAGTTATCTCTTAGTTTTTGTACTTGCCATATTTGTGCAGGTAGGATGAAATCAGTATGTATTGTGAAATATGTCAAGTTATTGATAAGAACGTAAACCCTAATTCATCTTGTAGTTAGTAGTCAACATATTAAAAAATCTCTGGAATTCTTGAAACATTTATAAAATAAAGGGTGCATTTATATTCTTAGCAGAAAATTAATGAAAATTTTATTCTAGGTGGAGACAAGTGGCAAGACAAAATAAGCTGTGGGTTTGACAGGTTAGTTGCTTTTGCATCTACAGAATTAGAAAAAAGGAGAAGAAGCACTGAAGGTGGTATCAGCTGTAATACAAGTCCTGATTCAGGAATCGGCCAGTGTGAAAATATTAATAAGGATACCAAGAGAGCTCTCAATGAGCCACCTTTACTGTATCGGACAAAACTATCACCATGTAGAGATTCGCCACCAATATTAGAGCCACCTTTAGCACCCCCAAGAACACCTTCTCCGTCTCCTTCTACGTCTCCCCCACCACCCTTGCTACCTTTAGATGGACCTTACTCGCCAGTTACTATTCATAGTCCTCCTGCATTGCCAGCAAAATACCAAAGATCATCATCATCAGATCATCATCATTTCAAAAAAAAATTCTATCATCATAAAGGAAAGTTTAGGCCTAAAGGTAAAGAATGGGATTGGCATCATGTACCTGAAAACCAACAACCTTGGTGTTAATGTAATTTTCCCTTAGAATACATGTTTTAGTCGATAAAATTAATCAAAAAAATATACTAAATTACTATAATATACATTATTCTTGATTGAGGATGTATTTAAAATGTTCATGAAATTTCTTTGTTTCTCAAATTAGTTTTATGAAGGAAAAAAAAATTACTATTTCATAAAAATTTCTTTATTACTTGGTTTTGTGTACATTACTATGATAATTATAAACATACAAACATTCATATTACACCCATCGTGGAATACTGGTACTACTCAATAAAGTATTGTTGTTGGAAATGGAGCTTCAAGTTTTCACTTTTTTACTTTTGGATCTCTAGTACATGCAAACTCATGATTATGTAATTAACATTGTGTGTTAATTATTTTTAGAAAAAGTTACATAATACTCTTTATTATTTAACCTTTGACTAAGGTGATACTATTTTATTATTTATTTATTTTCAAGGAAAAAGTTCTTCAGAAAAACTTCCATTATCTAGTCCATCATGATTATCTGATATCTTATATCCTCCTTATTTTAAGGGATTTTGACTTTACAATAATAAGAAAATAATGAGATTCAGTCTTCCGTGGATGCACCTGGTGCAACCCCTCCTATCAAAAACTGTAATTAACTCTATCTTTTCATTAACTGATTGCAAAGTACTCAGCTCTGTTTTCCCAACACAATGTATTCCCCTTTCTCAATGAACTGTTATTACAAACTGAAAAGTTCAATTCTTTGAGATGTTATTGTATTCCACATTGAGTGTGATAGGTTTGTTATTTAATCTGAGTTTTATATTTTATTTAAAATGATCTTTTTTGAACTTTATAGAAGGAATGACTAATCTTTTCTTTAGTTTCTAAGTATAAAGTACAAAATTTGATAGTTATTTTATTATTATAATCATTTGTAAAACATGCATTTAATTCGTAATTTTGTACTTTATAAACATGTGTTCACAGATCATTTCATCATTTAAAATTGTTATTTTTAAATGTTCCTGATGCCTAAGACATTTAATTCAGAAATCTTTTAGCAATGAATACTGCAGATAACTATTTATTAATTTTAAAATTTGTTAGATGAAAGATATATTTTATATATCTCCTAAATTGTTCTTTTGATTTCTTATTTGCTACAGATTTTATAGTGTATATTTAACTGAATGAAGGGACATGGACATTTTCTCCCTTACTTAATTGTTTTTTAAAGAAGTATTTTTAACAATTAAAAAAAATCTCATAAAACAAAAGAAATTAAAAAAGATTTCTCAAGAATAGTGGCCTAAAAAAACTATAAATATTTCCTTTTATTTGTATCAATGTTATTTCTTTAATGTGATTCCAGATTTTGAACTATAAATGTGTGATTTCTGATTTGAGTAGTTTTTTGGTTAGAAATGTGCTTAGGATTCGGAACATCCCTCCCATTTGTTTTATTCTATTACAATTTATGATTCATTCAAATGTGGTTGAGTAGAAATTCTCATTGTGCTGTTGATATTTTCAGGAGTTTAAGTTTTTTTTTTATCTTTGATCCTCTTTTTATATCTGTTGAATGAGAAAGGTTTATAAATTCATGCAATTATGTGTTATGTGAACCCAAATGGATTTATATAACATATGCCAATGGTTAGCACTTGATTAGAATTTATTAATTAACAATATTAGTAGGGTTGCCATTAATTTTAAAAGCCAATCCAAGACAAATTGGAAGTTTCGGGGAGAGGTTGGTATAAATATCTATTTTATACCACAAAATAGATATTTAGACTCCACTTCATCAAGAAAATTATTTCGACAAACCTTTTTCTTGTAATAGTATAATCATACATTACAATAAATAAATTGAAAAAAGTATATAAATATTTTTTATTTAGCTTTAGTTTTAAACAAGATTTTAGGTGCAAAAATATGAGTGACGAAATAACTACTTTAGACATTAGGTCTCCTTTTTTAAATATTTTTTTTTTGGAGGTAAATTGTTTAGAGAAATCTTTTAATTTATTCATAAAATTCTCAGGAACATGTTGAATTTGTTTCAATAATTAAAACTTCCTATAACATGAACGCTGAAGAAATACATAGACACATAAGACACAAAGAAAAAATATTTTGTGCAAGTATCAATACACTGGGTAAACATTACATACTCCATGATCTTAAAATATACGAAACCTAAAATTTGCTTTGAGAAGGAGTAAAAAATCTCTATTTATTTCTTTTTAGATAATTAAGATTTTTGCTTCAGGGAAGGGATCCCGTTTACTTCTTAGGGCCATGAGTACTTAAAGCAGATACAATCTTTCATCAAATATTTCATCCATATTTACCAAATCAGCTATTAATATGTTCGCCACTCAACCACTTTTATCTAATTCTTTCCATTGAACTTTTTCTGCACATTTAATCAGGAAAATTAAATCACTTTTTCAAAATTGCTTTCCGAGTTTAGAAATAAAGAGGGGTCTTGGCTGTCGGAGCATCCTCACAGTTTTGCTGTCAGTCTGGAAGTTTTGATAAATCAGCACAAAAAAAATTTCTGTACCACTTACAAGGCTTAGTGGATTCTAAACAAAGTATTTTACTCATTATATATTATTTTATCACACATTTATGAATACTGCATGTTTTTTCTGCCCCTGGCATTGTTCTAGATACGATGCTCTATCCCACACTGTGTGTATCTCAGATGGATGGTAACCCTAAATATTGGTAATAATTTTATTTTTCAAGAATCACTTTTTTAAAAAAAAAAAAAAAAGATTAGATTAAAAAGATTTATAAATACAAAAAGGATATAATTTATGGTTAATATGAACTGTAAAGGCATTCAATTTTACTTAAAACAGATAAATTTTAATTGATTTACTTTAATAACTTTTTAAACTCCTGATTACTGATGACCCCTATATTACCAGATGTAATTGTATAAATAATCTTGTTTAAAAGAAGACATAGTCTCTTGTTAAAGACATAATTACTATGCAACCAATGTTTGATATAAAAATGAATGTTAATGCCACAAGTGGCTAGGAAATTTTAATAATTCGTTAGATTTGTTGATGTTATTAAAGTTAAGAAACATTAGCTGTTGTTATATTATTAAATATAAAGTAATTGTCTATGTGTTTTAGAATCAGCTTAATGGATATCTGTTATCTAGGTGTATAATTATTAGGCAAAACAAAAAAAGTTTTTTTCATTAAAAATTTTACTTTAAACACTTTTGTTTGAAACCAGTTACTACTATTGGATTATTAACAAATGTTTTAAATTGACAAAATTTGTTTTTTATGTATGAGGAATGTATGTGTATTAAATTGTTCATATACGTTAAATGTAGTGTTTATTCAATTGTTTATAAACACATATCAGCCTGCATTTTATTAAAATTATTAAATATGATCATAATGGTAATTAAACTGTATTTTATGTGTCAGTTTTGTGAGAGAAAGTTCCAAATTTCCAGGATAATTACTCAAATATCAATAATGACATCTATAACACAATGTTTACACTCTAAAATATGTTATCAAATTGTGATATTTTATACATAATTTGTATTTTATAGACATTTATCGTTGAAATTACTAAACATACAATTTTTGTGAGCACATTCACCAACACTCTCACTCATACAGACATACATAGATGCAGTACATATAGATGAGATGTATCATAATAATAATACATTTTTGTGTTATATGTAAATAACTTAAATGTATATGTATTATAAACACTGAATCTTGTAAGTACTGGAAATAATCAAGATTCAGAATTGTATGAAACAAGTGATTTATTTATTAATGTACCGATAACTTGTACATTTATGTTTAAATAAACATGATCTTTTAACCTGTAGTTACCATAAATATTTAATGGAATCTTTGTATAAATTCTGTATTGTGAACTTACATAATTGTATATTTATTTGTGATACTATATTTAGTTTCTTGGTATTTTTCTTTGTCAAAGTGAAATGTGCTGCTATAACTCACCATCACTGCCAATGTGTTCTTTGTTTTATATTCAGTTTAAATAAAAGTATTAAAATAATTGAATTTGTTCTATTTTTCTTTGTTATTTTTTTTGAAAATTTGTTTGACCATATGTTAATGTAGATATCTAAAATCCTTTTTAAAAGTATTCAATTGTCTAAAATAAAATTTAATCAGCGAAATTTTTTGTATAAAGGCTGATTTCATTGAAGGAGTGTAATTAATTTTGGGTAGATTGTATAAATTTTCGAAATTTTAATTTTATAAAACTGTATGATATTCCTTATCAGCTGCCATTGGCCCAGTCAATCTACCTTTGGTATTATATTTCAAAAATATCTAATTTTGATATTTCAAAATCATATAAAACATATTTGAATAAGTTGAAATCAACTTTTTTGAGATACATAAATAATATACCACCCAACATAGACAATGAAATAATTAGTTCAACCAGCTGGATAAGTGACTTTCTGAAGCACATGATTTTAATTAAAACTAAAAATTTTGCCTTTTATTGATGTAAATATATAAAATGTTTATAACACAGGTATTAACAAAATTTAAGCCTTTAGCAATATTGAACTAACTATTCAGTAACAATAAAAATTAAATTAAATACATGCGCCTACTGTGCGATAGTATGCGTTGCAATATGCAGTAATGGCGCTTTGCGTGTGGCGTGATTGATTGTCTCGTGCCGGTCGCGACATTTCATCTCAAACGCTTCCCAATATGCTCCCAGTCTGCTGACAAGGTTTTTAAAGGTTCAAAGGCCGGAAACTGTGATGATTCAGTATTTTGTGTTCCGTTTATATATAGAAGAAATAGAAAAAAAAAAATGTATGGATTATCATCATTACGTATTGTAAGTGGTGTTTTTATCGTTAAAGAATGTTCTTGGGTCAATGATATTTTTTTTAAATTAATGGGCTTCATACAAACGAACCCATATTAATATTAGGTGCTGTTTGCCTATACCGTATTTCTTTAAAAAATTCTGCATGTTACATCAGTTTAGTAACTTAGTTGTTAGGTTTCAATGTTATCTAAATCATTGGTAAATTTAAGATTTTAGTTTTAAAGGGAATATTATAAATATTTTTATCTGAAACTTGAAATTGTATTTCTTATTTAGGATTGATAAAAACTATGTCGGATTAAAATCAAAAATTCAGAAAACATATATTTTACCGGCTTTTGCTTCCTTTCTCTTTGAAAACTAATTAGGAATCGCTGTCTCCATCACAAATGATTACAGTATTAGCTTTAAATTCAGTTGGATGTTGTTATTGATATCAAAAATGAAAATCTGTACCGCTACAACATATTATAAGTGGATAAATAAAAAAACACTTTATCAAGAAGTAATGTTTCCTGAATAACAGTGTAAAAGGAGGTTTATGATCATGCTTCACAGCCAGACTTTTCCCAAATTAAAGGTGCCCACTTTGTGGGGTTGGATGGACCTCGGAGTGCTCCCCGAAATCATAGGGTTGACTCACGGTTACAGTATCGGAATAAATTATCTGCTTCATAGTTGCCACTTACATTTTCTTTTTTAGATTTTTGCTATTACAATTATTACGAATTTATTTATTAATG
>NW_027115727.1:369855-370231 GCF_000696795.3 Halyomorpha halys | reverse complement strand
GATTGTTTTAATTCACTAACAGATTTAGTCAGTTATAACTTGAGGGTTCCATTGAATAATGCGCCTCATTATTTATTGTAGTCGGTAAAAGAAATTAAATAAAAAACTGTAGGTTTTTCTTCACTTCTACACAGAAAATGTTTGGAGATGAACATGGTTAGATGGCTGGAGTGGGAACGGACGGTAGTGGGTAACTCCTAGGTTTGTTCAAGACAGCCAGTTGCTCAATCACTTGCTTCGGTTCTTCAGAAACAGTCGTGGGAAAACTACGCTGTGGCATATTAACATTTCACTCCCTCACTTAACAAAAACAAAACTGAAGAGTTTAAAAGTAATTCCTTTGCTTTTATTTTTCGATGGGGATGGCTAAAGGTTT
>NW_027115727.1:369513-369805 GCF_000696795.3 Halyomorpha halys | reverse complement strand
TGTACCGCTACAACATATTATAAGTGGATAAATAAAAAAACACTTTATCAAGAAGTAATGTTTCCTGAATAACGGTGTAAAAGGAGGTTTATGATCATGCTTCACAGCCAGACTTTTCCCAAATTAAAGGTGCCCACTTTGTGGGGTTGGATGGACCTCGGAGTGCTCCCCGAAATCATAGGGTTGACTCACGGTTACAGTATTGGAATAAATTATCTGCTCCATCGTTGCCACTTACATTTTCTTTTTTAGATTTTTGCTATTACAATTATTACGAATTTATTTATTAATG
>NW_027115727.1:355833-365225 GCF_000696795.3 Halyomorpha halys | reverse complement strand
TTTTTTTAGTATGTATGAGATCATTCATCAATATTACCTATTGCCCACAACTGTGTGGCAGATTGTAATATCTATCAATAAATAAATCTATCAATCTTTAAAAAAAAAAAACTACCCCAGCTGTTTATCACGACAAAAAATCAAGCACTCACGTCTACATCAGTAATCTATCCCCAAACTAAAACTGGACTGTCTCGCTCACTCACTCCAAAATCTGAATTACACTAAAAAAAAATACTTAAGCATTTTTCCTGCCCCTGAAAATATTTCCCAAATATGTCCGCTTGAGAATGTCTCTCGTCACTTTGAATAGTAATTATGATGTCGGTAATTTTTGCTGTGCCAAATGTAATGTTTTTTCACAGAATATATGTTTTTGAAACCCTTAAGTTCCTAAATATTCTTTATTTTGATTCAAAACGTAGTTAATTATTAATTTAAAAGTGTCCAAGGCCGATAATGACTGGGCATATGATATTAGACTTTATTATTTTAGTGAAGTCACAATTCAATTCAATTTAGCCTTAAAGGCTAGATGTAGAGAAGGCTGTAGTGTATGTTGCTTCACATGGAGTTGTTGAGTTCACTATCCATGAGGGATTCCAGCGATCTTGGAAAAAACAAATGAATGTGGCTGACTGGTTTACACAACTCATTCTAACGATCGATTTTCACGCTCTTAGTGAAGAGAGATCAACATTTAACAGTTGCTAAGGTTTGGAACAGGCTTAAAATGGCGTGAAGTACCTATCTTAGTTCAAACATCGCATGGCGAAGTGTTGGCTTTCATGAGACGCTTCATGGTGGGGTTAAATTCCTGCCTGTAAAGGCATCGGATTTGTCCACTGGCGAGTCTCCGTTTTTAGCACTCAGACGGTCTAGCACCAGTGATTCCTAACCTTTTTGTGGTCGCGGAACGCTTCAAACAGTAATAAGAAAATTGCGCAACACCAACAGTAACACTTGATTGAAACTATTAAAGTAATCTGTCTAAATTAAAGTAAGCCCCGTATACGAAAGGATAGATTTTTCAAAAAAGTTTAACAATATTTTATACAGTATAAATATATTGCTTATGCTTCTTTTATATGGGTTTTATCTCCGTAAGAGTGGAAGATTGCCGATTTGAGAGTACTCTAAAAGGGAGGTGGCATGGATAAGCAACTCTTTAAGTGATTGAGATCATTCTATCCTGATATCATCTATTCACATTATAGATACAGCAAGGTATCCACAGCTGTAAGGATCTACCGAAATAAGGGTGCACCATGAGAAAGCGGAGTATTATATACCTAATGCTACTTCTGTGACATATCGATAACATATAGTGATCAAATATGTTCCATCAACTTGTTTGATATAATAAGAGGTCACCTATAGTGTTTGAGGGTATAAAGAAGAATGAGGCTAAGCTGTTAATATTCTAAGAATTCAAGCAGAGTGTGGAGAGGAGATGCCCACAATGCTGTTTCCTAAGTCCTGAACTTTGGAGGTTAGTTTCTTAGATTTACTGTTTAAATACCATTATAGGTATATAAGATGTATAAAATAATTACTTGCCATACTTTTTATTTGTGGAACATTTTTGTGTTTTGAACATTGTATGCCTACCGGATGTCGTTATGTACTATATTCTAAAATTATTTTATCAAAATACATATTTGAATTACTTGACAATTTAATTTCTTAAAAAATGGAAGGCGTTCTTGGAACAATAGACGCCATGGAAGCAATATATTTGCTCTTCACTTTGACGCAAAACCCACACATTACGTGGGTTGACATAAAATAATTGAATCACATGAGAATTACACTTTTGGACTGGTTAACTCGATCTTCCAATTTGAATCCGAAAGGGCGTTTTTATGAAAGAAAAACATGTCAGACACTCTTAACCTCTTCCTAGTAAGTTAAATAAACCCCATTCTAATTTCTTTTTAATTGTAATTAAAATGTAATTTCTTAAATACCCGACAGATTAGGGGCCTATACATACATGTATAAGTATGTATATATACTAGATGTATGGAGGAAAAATGACACTCTGTAATTATTGTTTATTTTTATGCTATTTGGTTACCATCTTTCACTGAATACAGCATTTAAAATAGTGATCTAAGAACGTTTGAAATTAGATAAAGTTGGATTCGATTACTGGATTTATTCTAATATAAAGGTATTGTGATTACGATAATGTACTACTTTTGATTTCCCTTCTTGAAATCCATAGCACGCCTATTGCCGTAACAAGCTTTTCTTTTGACCCATTCAAAATATTTATACCACTCGTAAGGGTCGAACTTAAATTTTCCATATTTTTCATGTCTAAAACGTTTTCGGCGAAAACTATCGTTCCCTAATACGGACTCTTCCGTGGGGTGATTTTCTTCAACTTTTTCAGCTATTTCCATGAGTATATCATTACTGTTGGGATCTTGTTGTAAGCATTCTTTTTCATACCTCAACAATTGTTTAAAGTTTTCAATTTCATTTCTCACTTCTTCCTTTAGTTTTAATAAGTCGTTACCTTTTAACTTTTGGTAAGTATCGTTATACTTTGATAAAAATAACTTTTCGTAAAAGGAATCTGACTCTACAGTTCTCTTGTTTTCTGACTCACTTGAGAGGGTCTGGTCCGAATCCGAGGAAAGAGAACCAATGTCCATATCTTCGGTCCCTCTTCTACTTGGATCAAATTGCTTTTTATCAAGTTTTTCAAAAAGTTCCTTTCTAAAGTTTGCTATTGAGGTAAACATGAGGGATTGAGCGTCGCGCTCTTTTATGACAGGTAAATGCCGTAGATAGTAAATAGGATGATACTCAGGAACATAATGTTTTGAATAGTCGTGGCATTTAAATAATAAATTAGAAAATTTGAGATCCATAAATGTATCAAATATATTTTCTAATTTCTTCTGTGGCTTTCGCCAACATATTTCACCACCATATTTCATTCTTAAGGAATATACTTCTCTCTTTTCTTTTTTTTGAAGCTGAATTCTCACATTAGATTCTATAATATGTGGAATACGACTTTTCATATCTTCCCTAGTTTGGAAGTAAGTTCTCCTAAATTTTGTACCGTAAGAAGTTGATGAAGAATCATTATCAGTCGATACTTTAATCCAACGCGAACGCTTAGAATATTTATATCGGTTGATATATTTTATTACAGATTTCCTAGAATTTCTATGGAAATTATTTGAGTTTACATAGAGTCCAGAAGAAAAATCGTTACTATTATTTGTTTCCAACTCAAATTGGGATGTTCTGATGGATGTGTGACGATTCTGTATAATAGAAATGATATTATCCTTATCATCAATGGCGTCAGGACTGATTAATTCCTTTAAATCTAAGTCTAGCGAAATCCTTCTTCCGTTATTGTTTTTATCTTTAGCATTTTTATCGACCTGAGATTCATCATCTCCTTCACATGTGCAACAACAATCGATTTCCCTTTCGACTAAATTTTCCCTGCTAGAATCTGATGAATAATCTAATTTGTGGGAGAAATCATCATCAGATTTATAATCATAATATTTGTAGTCATGAAGATCAAATAGCTCATTATTATCGAGGTATTTCCTATTTTTTGCCTGCTTCAAATCGAGACCATAAAAGTATTTTTCAATTCCAACTTTTGGCTTATCGCAATGTTCTACTAAAACCTTATTCATGAAATTGATATCCTGCCTCCTCCACGAAATGAATTGAGGCTGAAATTTCGATATCTTTTCGTGGTGTTGTTCAATAGCTTCGGTATATATTTCGAATTTCGAATTTAAAAACTTAGCTTCCTGTACTAATTTGTCTTTGCAAGGATATCTCAGCAATGGTTCCATTTTTACCATAATTCTTATTTTAGCATAAACTAAGAGTGCCAGTTCCAAATCTCTTTTCGAGATACCAAAAAGCCTGAGAGCGTAAAGACATTTCTTGACTACTTTTTCACAACCCTTAGCAGCCATTTTACCTGCTTGGATGGCATAACTATCCTTTTGTTGATGAAAATGTTCTACTTTAATGAATTTCCTTTGAATGATTTCATGGTACTTTGCAGTCCAGTCAGTCCCCAGTTTTAGAGTCCTATAGCCACCAAGGATCTTTTTGTTTTTGTTATTAATTAATACTCTTAATTTTTGATTGTATGTGCATTCATTAAGCTTCACTTCTGGTTTCAGTGGAGTTTTAGGTTTTTCGAATTCAAAAAGGTGTAAATTCGGGTCAGGTTTATCTTCGGGGAGCCAATGTACAACTTTGGAATTCAATACCATTTCAACATGGTCATTGAAATCATCCATCAAATTTCGAATATGAGCATCATACTTTCGCCAAACATTCATCGATTTTCTTATGCGATGACTATTTATTTTGCCCACTTTTAGGTTTTTGTACATTGAACGTATCACTAAAAAACATTTCCTTTTCCTATTTTTCCTACGTTTGGTTAATGTCTTAGGCCTCATCACTTGTTGTACTTTCCTTAATTCACTTATTAATGTTCTATACCGCCGTATAATTGTTTCTTGTATTGAGAGAAAATCATCATGGTACTTTTTTTGATTAGTTTTTTTTAGATTGTCAATACTGTTCCTATAAACCATCATAGGTGAGATATTTTCTTCATCACATAATGGATTATGACAGTCTCCATTTGTTTTATCTTTTCCTATTCTTTGTCTACTGGAACTTTTACTTCTAATGGCGTTTTGTCCTTTATATGCAAACATTTCTTGTTGAAACCCTGGATGGATATGTAATCTTTCCTGAAGTCTGTTATTAACAGTTCGAGCTAACGTAGTGTATGTTCGTCCAAGTCTCTTAGCCCTAAACCTTAGCTTTCTTTTGTCTCGAATGCTTTTATTAACTTTAGTCAGTTTACAAAAGGTGTTCTTCTTTTTGCTTATGAAAGCAATACATTTAAATACCACCTCTTTACACAACGCTCTTATAAAGATTGATTTTCTTAGTCGTGTAAATTGTAGTAAACGTTGAAAAACCTTTAAAAGATCGCGCGAATATATCAATCTTTTAAAACATTGTTCCTTTAATCTCTGTGCCGCAATCGCAACTTGAACAAGTCTGTAAAAAGACAATGGTGAAGTGCGATATGCGTTATAAGGCGTGTTGTTTGTGTTGTAGAAAAGATTACCGGGAACGGTGCTTAACTTTGCTAAATCGCGAGTAGGGACGTATTGAAAGAAGCTGTTTCCAAAATTTTCACATTCCCACATTTTGAATGTGAAATTTTTGATGACCCTATGCCTTAGCGTATTCACTCTTACGGCCGCCCTAGCAAGCTGTTCTAGTTTTGTTAGTTGACCCGATAAACGCTCGATAAAGGTATGTGGGTCACATTTATAGTCTCCTCTTGTGAGAACTCTATGTGCCAAACACCTGCAGTGTTCGCATGTGATATCGACATTTTTATCGAGCAAAGTAGCTTTTGCTACAGCTTTGCTTGATTTATGCAAAAGATAGCCGAATTTATTACGAAAAGTCTTTCCATACTTTTTCGAATTTAATATCTTTAATTTCAGACTTTTGTTCAGTCTGGTTACTCCTTTTATGAGCGGAATAACTGTTCCCAAAATATAAGCTTTATTTTTATCAATGTTGAGAAGACCATTTTTATGATACTCTTCCGCTGTTTCAGTTAGTAATAAAATTTCTTTTCTAGTCAGTTTTCCAATATAATGTATGTTCCCGTTTCCAATGCACATTACCGCAATCTCATCGTGCGTAAACGGGGAGTTTTTCTTGATGCTATATATCGGCGTTGTCCTCCATTCTATCCTGTTGGTGTGTTTTCTTTTATAATACTTAAATCGTCTCTTTATAAAGAATCGCCTAACCTTTTTTAATTTTCGTAACATTCTTTTTTCCCTCTTGGTTAGCATGTACAATCTGAGCAGTCGCCGTAAGTAGAATAACTCAGCTCGTTCCGACCTAGTCATCATTTGCTTATCTTTAAATAATCTTCGAAGATGCATTAGTCTTTTGAAACGTATTTTTCCCAAGGCGTCTGGTATTCGTTTTATATTTCGATGTATCTTCTTTTTTTCATCCTGGCTTGGAGGGAAATGATGATTTCTAAAAAACCTCACTTCCTCCTCATTATCGCTTGGTTGTGGTGAGTGACATATAGGTTGCTCCCAATGGCCTAATACTCCGCTATGTATTATTACTAATGATTTTATGAATGTGTACATGTCCCACTCCTGAAAAAGGGAAGCGTTATCAAAATTTTCATTGTTGTATTACCTGTAATAATTAAATACAATGGATTATATACTACACGAAGATAAAAGTAAAAAATAACACACACATATGGACACTTAGCTCGGAATTGTGTCGGAAAGGATAGAACATCCCTATGTCGAAACTGCGGTAAAGCAGGTCACAAAGCTAGTGATTGTGACCAGAAACCTCAGTGTGCATTGCATTATGTAGGGGAATGGAGATGCCGAGCACCCCAGCGGAAGTAGTATATGTCGATCATTGAAAACCATGACGCAAATCCAACAACATCGTAGATGAGAATATTCCAGTTGAATTTGAACCATTGCGAAGCTGCTCAGGATCTGCTTTACCTAACGGTACGGGAACAGCATATTGACGTCGCTATTCTCTGAGAACAATATAAAAATCTGGATGGCAACTCGTGGATATCCGAAGCCAGTGGTAAAGCTGTCATTTGGGTCTGTAATTCCCAAGCTATTCAGGAAGTGAATACTACATCGCACTCCGGCTTTGTATGGGCGAAGATCAACACGTGTACATCTTTAGCTGCTATGCCTATCCCAGCTTCACAATAGAAGATTCTGCGAATTTGTTGGATCGCATCTTAGAGGCTAGTTGCCATAATCCAAGTATCATAGCTGGTGATTGCAACGCATGGCCAACGGAATAGGGAAGTAGAATAACAAATCGACGAAGTGAAGTTCTCCTGGAAGCATTCGCACAACTAAATAATATGATCCTTATGAACACCGGAACAAACCCGACGTTCACAAGAGCTGGAAGATCATCCATCATCGATTTGACGTTTGTGAGTGGACGCATGCATCGGATCGCAACTTGGGAGGTTTGTAGATTTTATACAAACAGTGATCACCAGGTTATATTGATCACACTGCATATGGCTACAAGAAAGAAGAGCTGGCGATGGAGGACTAATGGCTGGAATATAAAAACTTTTGATGACGCTTCATTCACTTTAATGCTAGAGGATGAGTGTGAATTAAAAGGGTCAGCCGAGGAAAAGGCGCGTATATTGACCTCTTTTATATTTGGGGCTTGTGATCAGTTATGACCTGTTCAAATCCTGGGAAACATCATTCCTCAATGTACTGGTGGACGGATACTATTGACGATCTGCAACTTTTTGTAACTGATTGCAACCAAGCAAGAAGACCAGCAAGCGAGACGTCTGCCAGAGTTTTCTGTGTTGCAAGAAGAGTTCAAGAGAGCTAGAAGGAACCTCCGACAAGCCATTAAAGAAAGCAAACGACGGTGCTGGAGACAACTCTGTGATGAGGTTTTGTTTTGTTTTTTGTTTTTTTTTTTTACGAAGGTCGGTGGAAATCTTCAAAAGACACGGATAGGCCCGTACCTATCCGTGTGTGGGATTTTTACCCACTAAAACCACCGCCCTACACCTGTTCATTTCTCTCCACGGGACCGCCGCTAGGCATTACTTCATGGAGGGAAATGGCTGAGTGCCGCCTCGCCTTCTCCGCATGGTTTTACGTTTCCATGCTACTAACGCCTTCTAGCCCTCTTTTCCTCTCTCAACCTCTGGAGGGCTACTGTGGTGAATCTCTTCACTGCGTTCCAATGCTGGTGTGATAGTAGCATATAGGTCATCACGTTCTCTGGTCATCCACACTCTCTCCAATTCACTTCTTTCTGCTGCAAAGCGAATGCAAGTGAAAAACACGTGCTCCGCGGTTTCCTCGACAGTCTGACATCCAGGGCATTCTGCGGTGTTGTCCAGTTTGAAGCGGTACTGGTAGGCTCTAAAGCATCCATGTCCGGTCAACAATAGGCTTATGTAAAAATCCACCTAACCATGCTGGCGACCATACCACTAGCCCACATCGGGTATTAACCTGTGAGTCCACCTCCCGGAATCTGCAGCCTCCCAACGCTGCTGCCACTGGTCGATGGTTATTTTCCGCTCTTCTTCTCTGGAAAAGTGCAAGCGTCGTCCATAGTGCTTGCTTCTTTCTTCAACAAGCAGTTCCCCAGGTGGCATTCGAGCTATCACGTACACCGCTTCGTAGGAAACAGTTCGAAAAGCGCTAACTGTCCTTAAACAAACTCTGCGATAAACTGAAACCATCTGTCTCCTGTGTGATATGGTAGCCACCGCTTCTTTCCAAATCGGGGCTGCATATAACTAATGGAGGGGACAACAGTAGCTAGAAGCCTTCGGCTACTTTCTTTGGGACCTCCGACGTTTGGCATAATGCGTGACAAAAAGGATGCTACTTTAGCAGATTTAGTGCTAATATACTCTGCGTGAACATTAAAGCGGAGACGTGCATCGATCATGACTCCTAGGTATTTTAAGCTAGACTGGGAACGAATTTCGTGCCTACCAACCGTGACAGTGATAGACTCAGTCTGCTTCCTGCTGTGGCTCCCTCCGGGATTGTCAATTTGAATATTGCGTCGTACATGACGTTCCACAGAACAAGCCCAAATACCGAGCCCTGTGGGACACCACCAGTCACCTCATATCTTCTTTGGCCAATGTCTGAAAAGTAGAACAGAATTCTATCTTTGAAGTAGTTTGTAAGAACTCTCATCAGATAGGCTGGTTCCGCCATAGTCCGTAGGGCATCTATTATACAGGTCCATCTTGCAGTATTAAAGGCATTCTTAACGTCTAGCGTGATGATTGCTGCATAACACTTAGCACCTCTCCTCCACCTTGCTCCTGCAATTGCTGTGGGGGCCATCTCGACTACCAATCCAACAGCATCTATCGTGGATCGCTCTTTACGAAATTCGTATTGAGCACGCGAGAGGCCATTAACTCGCTCCGTGAACTCTTGTAGTCTGAGGGAAAGGATTTTCTCGAATGCATTACCCATGGTATCCAATAAGGAATTTGGAAGATAGGTTGATGGGTCTTCCAGTCTTCCCTTACTTTTTGGAATGACTGCGAGGCGCTGTCTCTTCCAAGGTTTCGGAATTGAGCCTTCACGAATGCACGAATTGAAGAGATCGATAAAAAGATCCGGCCGTTTCCTGAGAGCCACCTTCAGAGCTACATATGGAAATTCGTCCAATCCTGGTGCTTTGCCATGTTTTAGGTCCAAGGTAATGTCCTCTATCTCTTCCGTAATTTGTGGAAAGTCCGTTATATATATATATAT
>NW_027115727.1:350331-355783 GCF_000696795.3 Halyomorpha halys | reverse complement strand
TATTGTCAATACATTCAATAGTATTCGCCTGTTCAGGGAATTGTGATCTGACTATACTGTCTACAACATTCGGTCCGGGATCGCACTTTTGTGGAATGTGCTTAAGACTTGATCGACACGGGCATTAGAGATGAGGATGCAAGGATGGATGTCGATGATGGAGGATGGAACAGAGTACCGTACCACCGCACGAGGAAACCGTCAACACCATGGAAGAGAAGAGAATCCAGGGATAGTGGTAAAGATAGAGGTATGGGTAGAGAAAGCCGACCGAATCAGGGCAGAATACGCAATGGAGGACGGAAGGAAGACAGAAAGTGGCATGGGTGCGGAAAATTAGGATACCTGATGGCCCAATGCCCCCGCACTTGGTGCTTTGAGTGCGGTAATGAAGGCCTCATAGCACGACAGTGCCCTTATATGCACAGAAGGGCAGAGACGGGACCAGGAGAACCTATGGAAATAAATTTCCAACGAAAACGCCGGAGAAGACGAGACGACTATAGCCCTAGTGAGTCCAAGATTAGAAGATATCCTGGATAGACTAGGTAGGGCGACATTCTTCAGTACCCAGGATTTGAAACCCGAGTACCACCAAATCAAAATGCACCCGGAAGACCAGCATAATACCGCCTTTACATTCGAAAGGGGGCATTACGAATTCACAAGGATGCCCTTCGGTTTGAAATCGATGAGTCCATGTGCCAGGTGTACATGGACGACCTTCTAGTGTGCAGCAAAACCGAGGAAGAGCATGTGTCCCACTTGCATATAGTAGTGTTCCAATAGGTTAGGAAATTCGTCTCTGTAGTCTACAGAGAGGTCAATACTGGGACAAACCCAAATAATTTTTTTAGGGCACACTATTTCCATACAGGGAGTCCAACCTGACGCGAATAAGGTAGAGGCGATCCGGAAGATGGCGATACCAACAGACGTGAAGGGAATATGGAGGTTATTAGGTGCCCTAAATTATTACAGGCATTTCGTACCCGGCATGGGGAAATACCTGGTACCGTTAAATAAGCTTCTGAAAAAGGGCAATAGGGTAGCCGTGACACTGGATTTGGTCGAGAACATTAGGAAATGCATGGAGACACTTCAGCGGGAACCGGTGCTCGCATTCCCAGATTTTCAGCTCCCTTTTACCAAAGGGAGTATGCGTTGGGGGCGGTATCATCACAGGTGTAGAAAGACTAGCCACGGCTAGCCGACGACTGACCAACGCATAAACGAGATATGCTCTGGAGAGAGAACTATTAGGAATCGTTTGGACTATAGAACACATTTGCCTCTATGTCTTTGGGAGAAGATTTCGGGTGCATACCGATCATAGGCCACACACAGTGGATTGAGAGATTAATGGAATCCTCGGCTAGAGTGATCCGCTGGAAGGAGCTACTCAGCCAATACAACATGGAAATTCAATACAAGCCAGGAAAGGAGAATGTGGCAGCCGATTGGATGTCTCGGGCGATCACTATAAATGCGATAGAAGAGAAGCAACCACACACGTCTCGAGATGTACTCCAGTTTTTGAAAGAATGGACGCCGGGAGAGGAGGAAACGCAAAGTACACCGAAGCGCGACCACGAAACACAATCCGAAGATGTAAGTTCGACCGAGGAAAGAGCGACAGAAATGAGGAAGATCGATGAAATAATAAACGAAAAAGCACACCAAATCATCTGGAAGACCAGAACATCAGGTGTTGCGGCCAACATATGGTCCACAAATCGATAGTTGGAACATGTGATTTTTATTAAGTCAAAAAACAAAACAACTACTCTCTATTGTATTTTATATTGAAAATAGACAGACAACTTCTTAACGTCTCACTCCATACACATATATTATTCATTTTCTCCACACTACGCACTCGTAGTTGCCAGCATTCTGGCGATCTTCGCCAGCTAAATCATCTTAGCCACGGCGGGCGGACTTCTTCAACTCATCCTCCAAGTGGACAAGGATATTTTTCTTATTTATTTTTTTTCTCATGGTCCTCCGGTTGTCGAATTTTGTTAATGTACATTTTATTTCATCTTTTTTTTTAAGTTATTTTTTATAGAAAAAAAATATTTTGTAAGGCACTTCATTCCGCTATTAATTAATTTCGTTTTTCTCGTCCTCTCTCTTCACTTATTATCTTTCAGTTTCTTTTTTCATTCATATCATTCACCTCTAAAATAAAAATGAACATACCAGGGAATATCAAAATTCAATTTGAAAAACTCAAAGAGAAATTAAATTTCTATTTATCCCAGATTAAAACATGTACTTCTCAAGGGCGAGGTATTGCAAAAGATCCTGAAAAATTATTCTTATTTAAAGGTATGTACTCATAACTGAGACCTTGTTACACTTCCTTCTGTGAGGCCTACGATGCCCTTAAAGAACTTTGCTTCCACTCAAATGTTTCATACCTTTTTCCAACTAAAGAAGATCTTTTCCTCTTTAAATCCGTGCAGGAATATTATTATGAAGGTCTTGCCATCTATGAACATTACATGAACCCCACTCCTGTGGGTCCTCTTGCCTCTGCAGCCTTAAAGAAGGCTCATATCAATTATCTTCACTCGGTATCACAAGTCAATCTTTCCTCGCCATTGACAGCCAAGACCCATACTAGTCCTAATTCTATCAACAATAGCACAATTAAAAAGTGTCCAAGCTTCAAGAGAGTCCTCAATAGCCATCGTCATAATTTAGGTACAGTAGAAGGATCACTTCAGCCAACCAATAATTCTAAAGATCTTCCTCTAAACTCTGGAGTCGCTGGCACACCTCCCTGTTCCAATTCTACTTGCCACTCTAGTTCCCTGGGTCATTATAGTAAATTTATAAATCCCTTAGTGGTACAACACAAAAAACATTTTGTCCGTTCAGCTGTGCCAGAGCCACTTATTGACATTTCGTTGGAAGTTACCTCCATACAAACTAACTGTCAACAGTTACCCTCTTCTTTGGGGTCTCCTAGCAGTCCTCATGGTCCTACTGGGCTCCAAGAGCCTGAATTACTAAGGTCAGATCGTTCCGCTACATCTGATCCTAATAAATCTAACGACATTTCATTAGAAAATATTTTCGTCCAAGACGAAACTCCAGGATCAAAACGCCCAGCTGCGTCAGATTCTAGTTACGCTAGCGACATTTCGCTGGTAAATAATTATCTTCCATTTCCCTCACAATTGCGGCGCACCTCCAAGAGGTCCCCAATTGGTGGTCAACCTGAACCTACCCGCCTGCCTCAGCCTGAAATCCTAAAATCTAATCAACCTATTTCTCTAAACACTAATAAAACCAATGACATTTCGTTCAGTGTTACCTTTATACAAAATCACTCACAGCACTTACCCTCTTCTTTGAGGTCTCCAGGCAGTTCGCTTGGTCCCTCCGAGCTCCATGAGCTTGATCCCTTGAGATCAGATCGTTCAGCTTCAGATCTTATTAAATGTAACCACATTTCGTCATCATTCCCTGTAGTATCAAATACCTAATTTCTCAGATACTAGATAAGTTTAAAATTTTAAACGGGCGGAATGGTGTGTTCTTTTATTATGGCGCTTGTTCAAATCCTGCCACAAAGTCATAACCCTTCGGGAACTGCGAAGCTCGTTTTTCTTTAGAGGTTCGCCTGTACCTGTAAGGACACCTTATTCAACGCATGAACGCATTCGTAGCTCACCACATCTTCCAAATGCTGGATATTGCAAACTTCAGGACTGTACTCTGCAGCTAAAGGACTTCAACCGTCGGAACTAGTGAAGCACCACTTATTGCTGACCACACCTGGATAGTTGAATACCAAAGATCAAACTATTTCTCCTTAATTCCGTTAGTATCAATTTAAAATTTTGAACAAATTTTAGGCGGGAGGTATGTTGCGGCCAAAATATGGTCCACAAATCGATAGTTGGAACATGTGATTTTTATTAAGTCAAAAAACAAAACAACTACTCTCTATTCTTTTTTTATATTGAAAATAGACAGACAACTTCTTAACGTCTCACTTCATACGATCTACTTCCACGAGAATATCCACTCAGAACAACCACAACCGGGGACTCACCAACCACCGGTGAAATAAGATTGTTTTTTTTAATCTTTTGTTCAATTAATTTAATTTTATGATAGTGTTAAGCTTTCCTTTTGTTTCTAGTATATTTTTTGTTTTCTCTTATTATGTTTACTTATTTAAAAATAACAAAATTCGACTATTATTTTATTTTCACGGTTAGGCTAGCAAAGGTTCCTTTCGAACCCCTACCCGCCGTAACATCAGGGTTGATGAAGATGGATTTCATCAAATACGAGAGGACATCGATTACCAGAATCTGGTCGACACCGGGGTCAGGTATGAACAAATTTGCCGGGCGCTTAATGATGCATCCAAGATAGGGAGAGCTTACCGCTTATGCGTAGGGAGTGGTATGGGAGATTTGGCGAATCTGGAAACGAGAACAAATAGGCGTTGACCAAACCTTCATTCATTGTACGACGATGGTGGAAACCCTCCGAGATGAGGAGCAACAGAAGGAGGTCACCGTAGCGTATTATCAGGACCAATCACCACAGCGACGAGACTTACCAAGCTCTTCATCGAAAGTACTTCTGATGGGGGATGCGGAAAACTATTCAGGAAATTGGGAAATGCGGCGTATGCCTGAGCACCAAGTATGATAGACACCCACCCAAAGCAGCCTAAGAGGAAACGCCCACGGCGAACACACCACTCGAAGACTTGCAGATCGGCTTGGAGAGGCTACAAGTTCTTACGATGTTCGATCTTTTCAGTAAAGCGGCTATGGCACACCTGATTCAAGAGAAATCAGCGGAGGTGGTGCTGGGAGCTCTGCGTGCATGGTTCCCGTAAAACTGGATTCTTTATATTGATGGGGAGGTTTGGTTATGTAGTAAGTGAAAGAATGAGTGTTTTTTAAAGGAAACATCGGAACAACCCAGGTCATCCTAAAAGTAGGGGGTTATAGAGAGGCTCCACAGTACTCTAAGTGATCACCTGAGGGTTTACCAACTGGAAAAGGGCCTGGAACCAGATGCAGCTATGGTGAGAGCAATAGTGGCCTACAACCGCTCCATTCACACGGGTACGGATTTCTCTCCCGTCGAAATTCTTTTTTGGTCTCCGAGATTCCGCGATGATTGGTTTTGCCCTGATGATACGTGACAGTCACTTCTCTCTGGGGTTCGTCTTCCCGAATGGTTTTCACCATCAGTTTGCATCGGGCGAATGTCCTGTCCATTCCTATGTGCTCATCACACCATAGCCGTTTAATCTTTTCCCAAACGGTTTCATTTCCCACGCTCTAAGCCTCTACATTTTCTTTTCCTGGTTTATATTCGATTTCCATATTATACTGTCCAAGAAGCTCCTTCCAACGCGTAATCCTGGCTGAAGACTCTTTCAACTTTCCCACCCATTGCAAGGGCC
>NW_027115727.1:329923-350090 GCF_000696795.3 Halyomorpha halys | reverse complement strand
TGCGACTTTATCTGCGTCGGGTTTAACTCCTTCCCTGGAAATCGTGTGGCCAAAAAAATGTATTTGCTACTGTCCCAACGATGATTTATCTCCCGATAATTTGAGCCCAAATTGCCTGATTCTCTGGAATACGCTGTGTAGATGTTGCACATGTTCTTCTTCATTTTTACTGAACACTAGCAGATCATCCATATAGATCTGACAAACAGATTCATCAATTTCTCTTAAAAATTCGTCCATTAGGCGCTGAAAAGTTATGGGAGCATTTTTGAGTCCAAACGGCATTCTTGTAAATTCGTAGTGGCCCCTCTCGAAAGCGAATGCCGTCTTATGTTGATCCTTAGGGTGCATTTTTATCTGATGATATCCGGCATTCAAGTCCAATTTGCTGTATACCGTTGACCCACTCAGCCTGTCCAAAATATCTTCAAATCTGGGGATCGGATACTTCTCGTCTATGGTATTCTTGTTGAGCTTCCTATAATCTATCACTACCCTGTACTTTTCGTTAATTTTACCAGGCGCGCTCTTCTTTTTTACCGCCCACTATGGACTATTGTATGGGGATGTACTATCAATAATTATTGCCTGGTGTTTTAAACTTCGAAGCTCTTCCCTGATGTGGTGACGTAGCGCCTGCGGGTATCTCCTCTCTTTCACATAAGTGACCTTGTTTATTGTGTCTTGTTTCAGTGTGATCTCATGTACCGTCTCCCAGTTGCCCCGAGCATGTCTCCTTCTTTAAAAAAAATATCTTCTTATTCCCTCTTAAGTCTCTGCCTCCAGTCCTCGGCTTGATTAATTGCCCCGACCCTCGGTTTTCTTCTGTTGATGACATTTGTACATTTTACCACCCAACTTAATTCTCCGATTTCCCTTGATATTCTTAACCCAAATACCCACCTTCCCTAGGAGGTCACACTCCACAATCACTTTGTATTCTCTCGGCATAATCCCTACGATATCCCCCCGTGCAATATAGATCCCTACCATCACACAGCTTTTGCAAGGCTTCTCGGCACATGATGGTGTTGGAACTGCCGGTGTCCACCAGGCACCTCACTCCAGCTATCTCTATTATAGGCAGACCGCCGCTCTTTTCTCTCACATTATAATTCAGCAGTGTGCGGTCGCCTCTCCGCTGACAACCCCTTCAGATGTCTCGCGTCTTCCTCTCTCCAGTCCCTCGTCTCCATTCTCCTCCGTTCCCTCGCTTCCATCCTCTTGTTTCTACCTTCTCCTCTAGACTACCTCGGTTCCTTGGGTCCTCGACTTCTTCTTCGGTCTCTGATGCTCCTGATGCTTGCGTAGATTCATCTGAAGATCTACTGAACCTACGGTGGCTTCTCCGTATCTGATGGGCGTTGATCTCCATTGGTTCGCCCCGGCCCACATCTCTTCTTCGGTACAAATATGGGCATTATTTGGCTATGTGCCCCTCATTTTCACATTTAAAGCACCTCGTGCGTAGGTAATGCGCCACTAAATGCCTAATTTGACCACATCCGTGACACTTGCGGTCCTCCCGCCGACTATTTTTTCTGGGTTTCACTAGGCTTCTTCTATTTTATTGGTCAATAGCTCTCTCTATTCTACCTTTTCTGTGTTCTTTCCTCCTTCAAGGGTTGGGCATGTTTCTTGGCCATTGGTATTCTATCCGAGTCCACCCTGGTTCTTCTACTTCCATTCGGGCCTCTATCTCTCTAGCGCTTGCTTCTACGAGATCTAGGGCTATTTCCACAAACAAGCGCTCTCTCGGAAATCCTTCCTTCTTCCCTATCTCCTTTACCAACTGTATCTTTAGTACCAGGGATAAAAATTGCATCCGGCCCTTTACCTGAATTGTTGCCATCATTTCGCTCAGTTTATCTTGATTTCTGTTAAAGCGGGCCAGGAGTTCCGCGACATATTGCCCTCTAGACTGTTTCGGTTTCTTTGTCTCTCGGATCATCATAAATATGTCTTCCTCTGTGGCACACCGTCCTCCTCCAAACGCCTTCTTTTAATCTTTCCTTGATAACTCTCCAAGGGGTCTCTTCGTCAGCCTGAATCTTATTTAGGATGCTCCTCTTGACTCTGCAGACGACCACTGCTTTTAAAGCCTCCGCATCTTCACTATCGAGTAGACTTCACTATCGATAGACGTTGCTTCAATTCGGCTTATTACTCGGTCACCCCCTTTTATGAAGTGGCTCATTTCTCCTGTTTCCCCGTTAAATCGTTCGAGGTCAGAAACGGCCTTCCTCAAGTCTTGTCAGTTGCTGTGCGTACTTTTACCCACTCAAGTGTTGTGGCGTGGGCTCCCGCCAGAGAAACTTCCGGTAGTGGAGTAGGCTCCGGAGGTGGAGGAGTCACCTCCACGGGTGGTGGGTTTTGAACCCCATTTTGATTTAAAGCTTCCAAGTTCATGACCAGGACGAAGTATTGTCTGACGATACTATTGGCAGCCATTATTTTTTAAAAAATGAGAGAACAGAAAAAAAAAATTGAAAGCTTAGAAAACTACGATAAAAAAAAATCTTCTTTAAAGCAAATATTACTCCAGTATATAAAGTCCCGGATTTCGGCACCAGTTAAGTATTGGCGAAAGCAAAATGTCAAAAAAGAGAAGAAGGAATAAGATCTAACACGCTTTAACTGCTGTAAAATACTAGCTTTATTTATTTTTTTTCCTATCCCCTATAGAAAATTATATTATTGAAATTTTATATACATACATTTGCAAAATTGTTCTTTTACTGGAGCATTGCTCCATTCTAAGGACTGGTTAAGATTTTTAGTTCTTGGAGTTTATACAATGTTAAATAGACGAGGTGCTGGGGCACACTTTGTTTTCTGAGTTTTTCCCTACATACTAAAAACTAAAAACTAAAGAGTGTCCTTTACTTCTTTTCAATGGGCGGTACATCATTGGCTACGAGGGTGGAGATCCTGCCAGCGTACTGGAGGGGGCGCTGGTGTCAGTGTCAATGATCACTGGAAGAGTGGATTGGTCAGATGTTTGAGGGAGTCAAAGAACTTGACATGGCTTCGACCAATGAACTATGGTACTGCTGGCAGTTCGAGGAGCTGATGCAGTTCCGGAGGCTTCTTCTTCTTCCACGATGTAGTGCGGACCATCCCCGCAGCATACTATCCTAGAATCCCTGAAGGTGGCGCTGCGTGCCGTCAGAGAGGTAAATGAAGAGTGATGCTCCGTAGAGAAGTGCCGGCCTCAGGATGCTCTTGTAAACTTGGAGTTTAAGCCGCAGAGAGAGCGGTGGTGATGTGAGGAGGTGGTTAAGTCTGTAAGACCACCTTCGTATATTTCTCGTTTTCTGGTAGAGGTAGCTTTATTGTGTTCGTTACATCTCTTATATACCTTCGATCAGCCGATCCCCTCAGTCAGCTGACATCGAAATAACAGCTGACTCAGGCCGTAACTTATATATGTAAGTTATATAGGAAAAATCGTCAGTCAAGGGATGACCACGCGAAAGTTATCGGAAAAAGCGAGAAGGCGGATCGAACGGGAGAAACAGCGGCGAGTGGCGCGACAAAATTTGGATCTCCGTGTTGTACCGGGAGATATTAAAATTCGGACGTTTGTATATCGTAGGTTATGGTCCAATAGGAGCAAAGAATCCCTGCGCTGTGAGGTGCCATTCCGGATGATTACAATCAGGGAATACAAGGTAGTCCCTATAGAAAGCAAACATGAACCGCAGAAAAAGCGTACGGTTCATGCTTAACAGTTAAGGTTCCCAGCGATGGTAACTCCGTAAGCGCCTCGAGTGTCTTCTCATCAAAAATCCAACATGTTTTCGTGACTGTGTTTTTTCCCCCCCCCAATTGTGTAAAATAGATGACTGTGCAAAATTAAGTTTGTGTATTTTTATTTTTTAGGTGCAAGCAGCCATTCGAAAAAGTGTATTTGATTTTTTTGTTGTACATATAAGTTTGAGTATGTTTGTTACTTTTTTTTTTTTTTTTCTAACTTCCTGGAACAAAGAAATAAGCATTTACAAGTTATACAATATATGTTTGTTCCAAGTGTTTTGATTTCATTTTATTTGTTTTATTTTTAGTTAACGAGAGGTTGTTCCTAAACTGGCAAGGAGAGTTATATTCAGAGTACAGGTATTATTGATCGTAATCCTAAGACTTTCCCTGTCAACAATAGCAGAATGTATATATATATATAGGATTAAGGAGCCTAATAAATCAATATATGAAGTGATCTCGTGTGTCTCATTACTTGTTCACTTTCTCTCTCTTTTTTTAAAGTCTTTTCTCTCGCCTGAACATATCTTATATATGTGTGTGTGCGTGTTTTTTTTTTACGAGGGTCGGTGGAAATCTTCAAAAGATTACCGCCAGCGGTAATCGGTCTTAAACGTGGAAGACTCCTCTTCCCCCGGAGATCGCCCCACTACTACCGGAAGTTTCTCTTGCGGGAGGCCACGACACAACACTTGAATAGGTAAAAGTACGCACAACAACCGCCCTAGACTTGAGGGAGGCCGTTTCTGACCTCGAACGGTTTACCGGGGGTAAGGAGAACTGAGCCACTTTATCCGACCCTAATAAGCCGAATTGAAGCGAAGTCTATCGAAAATCTTCTCGATAGTGATGATGCGGACGCATTTAAAGCAGCGGTCGTCTGCAGAGTGAAGAGGAGAATCCTAAATCAGATTCAGGCGGACGAAGAGACCCCATGGAGAGTTATCAAGGAAAGATTAAAGATGGCCTTCGAAAGAGCACATATTTATGATGATCCGAGAGACAAAGAAACAGTCAAGTAGGCAGTATGCCTCGGAAATCCTGGCACGCTACAACTGAATCGCCGATGGAAACAATCCAGGTACAGGGTCGAATGCAACTCCTATCCATGGTACTAAAGGTTCAATTGGCAAAAGAGCTAGGAAAGAAGGAGGGATTTCCGAGAGAAATGTGGAAATCGCTCAAGATCTCATGGATACAAGTGCCAGAGAGGTGGTTTCTATGACATATTGACCAATTTACACAAACGAGCGCTATCTCGGAAATCCTTCCTTCTTCCCTAGCTCCTTTGCCAACTGTATCGTTAGTACTATGGATAAGAATTTCATCCGACCGTGTACCTTGATTGCCTCCATCATCTCGTTGAGTTTACCTTTTTTTCAGTAATAGCGTTCCAGGAGTTCCTCGGCATATTGCGCACTATACTTTCGGTCTCTTTGTCTCCCTGACCATGATAAATATATCCTCCTCTGGTGCCCATCGTCCTCCTCCGAACGCCTTCTTTAATCTTTCCTTGATACTTCTCCAAGGGCTCTCTGCAGACGACCGCTGCTTTTAATGCCTCCACATCTTCGCTATCGAATAGATTTTTGATTGACTTCGCTTCAACTCGCTTATTAGTAGGTCATCCCTTTTTAAAAAGTTATTTAATTCTCCAATTTCTATGGTGATTTTTTTTAAGTCCGACACCACCTTCCTCTGGTACTGAGTGGTTGACATACGGACCTTAACCCATTCTAGCGTCGTGGCATGAGCTTGCGCTAAAGAGACTTCAGTTAGAGGCTGAATTTATTCCTAAGATGAGTTCCCTGCAGACAAAGGTTGGTTGCCTGCAGCTTGAGGTTCGTTGTTTTGGTTCCAACCCTCCAGGTTCAGAACTGCTGCTCTCACGACTCCGTTACTGGTCATATTTTTATTTTATTTTTTATTGTCTCTTTGGGGCTATTAATCGTCACAAAGTGATGCTACGTTTAAGGCGTAAGCTTTTAGTGGATCAGAAGACTATTATAATCTTTATTGATTATAATAATACATTTAAGAATATTACAACATATGAAATTGTTATTATGTTTGTAAAATTAAATGATTTACAAGAAATAGTACTTTTATTAATATATGATGCCCGTGTGCTGACTGATATAGTTCACGCTGTTCAGCAGCTTGGTTCGTCATGTTGGCTTGTAACAGTTTTGGGGGCTTTAGTAGTTACAGTATAGACCAGAAGATGAATTATATGATATAATAAATCACATTAATATCATAATCGTGACATTAAAAATTCATCACTGTTTTGTTTGATTAGTGGCTTATTTGACTTTTTTTTTTGTGTTTGATTGTACAATCTCATTGATTGTACAGCGACAAATGACGTTAATTTTTAACAACTCTAATAGCTTTAGGAAAGTTTATAGAATGACCTCAGTAAAGAAAGTAACGGTAGTCTACAGTACTATCTTTTGAAAAACCAGTTCTAAATAAAATAATAAAAAGCGATATGTTTAATCTTGTAATAACATATTCATGAATACTGACGAGTATAGACATTAGTTTAGCTCGACCTAAACATTATCCCTACCCCATTTTAATCTGTTAAGCACAGAAACTCTTTAGGTGCCTTTTTATTTATTTCCCCACCACCCATTTATGGATCAGGCTCCCACGTGATATTCTATAACAGACATTTTTCTACTGTTGCTACCATTTTTTCCTTCTAATTGAGAGGCCCCAGTTTCTGTTGGTTGCTAAACGTGCCAGTTTTCTTTTCAAATGGTTGATTATTGAGGTTTTGGTAGATGGCCGAGAGAGTCATGAGCAGCTTTCTTCTCAATACTCTCAGCTTTTCTTTAGCCACTATTTTATTGTGCAGATCTCACAATCCTCTTCTTTTCGGTAGCCACTTAGTAGGCTATTAATTGATTGAGGAATTTTTGCATCCACTTGATTATCCATTTCGTTTACCCCCTTCTTGTCTTTCTCCAGACGCTATTTTTCTTAGGGTCTCGCGAACCTTTACATTTTGTTCAACATTTTTTCGTGAGGTGCTCGTGTTCCACCATTTCGTTGCAAAGGCCTCGCGACCCTCAATCTTTCGGTTAACAATAATTTGTTGAGATGCGAACAAAATAACGTTAATTCCCTAAAGATTGGACTTTGAACCGTTAATATCTAAGCCTAGACGCATATTGGGACGCTTTTGAAATTCCACGTTTATAATATCGCCAACGCTACTACTACACGGTAGTATTACACGTTTTGCGTTGGGATCGGATATACAACGTGTATTCTCGTCAAGTGGAAGCTTGTATTTTATTTAAATTTGATTTTTAATCAATAGATGATTAGATTTTGCTAAGTATTGTATATTCTGGTGGTTAAATATTGTTTACTCGTTCATAATATCTTGTTTCTTATCAAACTAAGAAACCTCTTTATATTATTATTCATTATTTTTTAGTTTACTTTGGGTGTTATAATCTTTGTAATGCACCTCATAAAAGTTTCCCTAAAATATTGAAATCATGCGATATTGAAACAGTCTATATTTTGATTCGAAATTATTGGAATATAATATCATAAGTTGTTTGACATGAACACGCGAACGAAGCAGTACAGGAATTATACAAAATAATCCAACGATCCCTCTCTCACTCAATATTTTATCTTTTATTTTTAAAAAAAATTATTTTTACATCAAAATGTTTCAGCTCTCTCCTTTTTCCGAAAGCTTGGGTCCCAGAGATTTTCACCTCCCTGACCACTATCATGCCGAATATTGATAATGATAAGGAATATCGGATAGAGCAAGAAACAGTCCGATGTAGCAACAATCCTATTTCTTAGTACCTAATTTAGATATGGATACCTGTTGTAACCGGATTTCAAGGCTTCCTATAAATTGAGATTTCGTTATTTTCATAGAATAGATATGATATAAGATAGAAAGATCTCGTCCTATGTGTGTATATATATTTTTATTATATATTTATAACTAAAGTATTTTTAATTTAACAATAAGTTTTTTTAAAATTTTTATGCCGATATTTAAGTGCTAAAATAATCAATATACAGATTAAATATATAAATATTAGGTTAACTAATATCAATATTATCATTTAGCTTATTATATTATTAAAAACCTATATTTAGCTTCCCGTATTATTGAAATACCGATACTTTTTATTCAATATTAGAAAATATGATACCAATATTTTAGTCCTGATAGTGGAATACCGGTATTTTGTCCTCTATACTATCGTTGACACATTTAAAAAAAAATAATAATAATTTTTTTATACATCGAAATTTAGTCCGTGAATATATTATTCCTAGAGATGAGCAAAGACTAATAACAGTTCTCATATTTATAAGCGTACACTCCATTGTATGTAATGGGAGTATTTTTGTCGTTATAAAAAAAAAAAAAAACTTGAATAGAGGCATAGAATGTCTTAAATTAAAAGTTGCTAAATCTATTTCTGATCTTTTCGAGTTTGAACTTTAAGACAGAGCTCCTACATGTTCTTAATATTTAATTGAATTGTAAACAATTTATGCTGTTAATCATACTTAATGATATAGGATCTTATGTAAAGCTTTCATTCAATCGTCATTGAAGGATAAACAATGGACAATTAATGCTAATTAAGTCCTCCTATATTGTTTGAAAGAAAACAAAACGACTTAATAATATTCGTATATGTTATTAGGCTATAATTGATGTGTGAACAATGAATTTTAAACTATTAATTAATTACGCATAGAAGAAGAGTAGTAGACGTCTAATAATTACAATATTAAAATAATATATTATTATTATATAATATGAATATATAATATTAATATAATAACATATAATTAATATTATAACATTAGTATTAACTGAAATATTAATAAGTAATGTACCTTTTTTAGTTCGGCATTAAGCCTTAAGCCTCTTCACCTCGTCAAGGTAAAGGTACAAGAAGAGATTTAAAATATCCTAATATATTTATAACAAATAAATTAATGTCAGTTAAGATACATAGGGTCCCAACACTCTTTATAATACTTCAAATGTCCAACGTTTCGGCCAACCTAGTCATTATCATCAAGGACAATAAAAAATTAATAGCTTTTGTTACAATCGTACTACTAACAGTTTTCAACAATATTATTACTTATAAATTAATATATATTTACTATAAATTTACAGTCTCACATCCAAATATAACAAATATTTGCAGGCAACTTTGCCCATGTCTAATGTTAATTGGTCATATTAACCTATGAAACAACAAAACAATTATCTTACTACATAATATGTTTTGATAACGAATTTATGTCACTATTCCATTTAAATGTAAATACTTTAAATTGCAAATAATCTAAAGACTGTATCACTCTCTTATCAGCAATATTATTTAACCTTCCTTAAAATCAGGTCAGGCATATTATAAATTTATTACAAACTATATTTTGAACCAATTTATTATTTATTATGTTATTTAAAATTCTATGAAAGTTAATTATAATTGTAACCAAAAATTTAATCATATTAATCACAAATTAATTTTTCTTAAATTTTATTAGCAAATATTAATTTATAAGTAATACTATTATTTAAAATTATTGCTGGCCTTGATGATGACCAGGTTGGCCAAAACGTTGGACGTTTGAAATATTATAATAAAGAGTATTTAAACATAATTGGATATAATATAATTTAATAGAATAATAATAACCAGCCTCGAACAAGATATAAAACGAAAATATGTATATAAAATACACAGTTTTTTAGTGTATGAGGTAATAAAAGTAACAACATAAATGTATTAAAATTTGATTTTAAACTTCAGTTTAGGAAAAGTAAAAAAAAAAAATTCTTCATGCAATTTATAACAAGCAGAAATCTTTGCTAAATGCGAGAATGATCTGTATAACATAACACATATTTAAATCGTAGGTGTGATAAAACGTTTGAACCCGATAAGCTAAATTTATTTTTAATGTAGAAAACATTTCTTAAAAATGTATTCCTTTTAGAAAAAATGTGTTAATCACAGAAATAATTCTGTTAAACTGATCATTGAAATCAATACACCTCTCTTTTACTCACACAAGTATGTTTTGGGGTTTTTAGGCCACGCCTAATTATACCCAATGCAATGGGCTTCCTTTTTCATCTAAAGTGAGTGAATCAATTTTCGGACAGCCTAAATCTTCCAACATAACGATAGAACATTTGTGAAAATTTTGTTCTAGAAATAGTTTCCTATATTGACCCTTATCGAAAACAAATTCATATTTACAATCAACAAAGTTGAAAATGTCTTTTGTATTATGATAGTAATTTTCTAGCCAAGAATTTATTCTCCTACTTTTAACAGTTTGTGTACATTTCTTCAGTCAATGCCAATGTCTTCAAGACTTGAATCTTTAATCGAAAAGAGAACACTTTAATAATATAATCTCCTAGGTTTTGGACAAAACATTGGAAAACTGGTATCGCTGCACTTGCCAAATGAACACTGAGCAAAGGTTTCACCTCATTTTATATCATTCGATGCACTCTATCAATTAGATGGATTTATCCCAAGACTCTTTGATACAAATTCTGTTCATTTTTTACAGGCCCTCTTTTTATTGATTCAGACTGTTTTGAGGAATCTCTTCCAAATAAAAATCATTTTTCTTTAAAGTATTATAAAGAAAACCGAGGTTGCATTTGTCCATAGAATTTGAAACGAAGTGTAAGAACTGGGCAAACCGGAGTTTCTAAATTTAAATAGTCATAAGGATTTGCCATAGAATTTTATTTTAGAAATATTACAATGATCAAACTTGCTTCATTTTAATGATTATTCAATCTTTTAGTTCGGAAAATCAATATGATATAACGCGTTGTAAGTAAAGGATATTCCTAAAGTTTCAAGGTTCTAAAACCTAGTGAAAACATCTTTTTGACTTGAGAAGTGGCATCAAGGCATATGCTACTTGAATTTTCATTTACTGTAATATGGGGCAGGTTCCATGATAACCTCTCAAGATCTATGTAACGTATTTCAACCGCTTCATTTCCAGATGATGGTAGGACAGTAGTTGCCATCACGTCTGCTTCTAAAGAACACTAATTCCGAGCTTCACATAATTTACAATCTTCTGATAACCTTCCCAGAATCCAAAAGAGATTATAAGATGAGATTATAGTGTTCAATTTCTCTACTATTGAATAAGGTCAATAAATGTTGAATAATGATGGACTTTCATAGTTTTCATGAACTTTAGAAACATTTTATTATATTTTTCTTTCCCATTCCCTTGTGCAAATTTCTTTGCTTTATTCTATAGGATATTTTCTCGAAACTTTGACACACTACACATGCAGGTTTATTTTTATAAGCACTATCCATACATATTTAGAAAAAAATCTATTACACTAAGCAAATACACTGTTTGCTATAATATAATATAACATTTTACATTTTATTTCTTTATATTATATTATTATTATAAAGGGATTTCTTTTTTCTCGGCATTCGCTGGAAATATCGTCTACTCGGACTTAAGTCAATGGTGTGGCTAGAAGAAATTAAATTTTCGATGTTTATAAATTTTCTTACAACACTCGCAGTCCCGAGGAACACTGCTTTCTGCACGTCTAATCCAGAATGTTTGAAGAAATATCCTTAATGCTGGAAAGTCTTCACAGGAATCAGATCATTCGTAGAAATGACTAAAGGTAAAGCTCTGACTTTTTTAGGCTAATTGTGAGGAATTATGTGATCTGTTATGATGGCTTGGTCCCAAAAAACCTTCACGTGTTGTCTGTTGATCATTAATTGTGTACATTAAACATAAAGGTTTGATGTCTTCAAGAATCTTTAATTTCTTGGCCGATTCCTGGTGGACAATTTTTTTTATGTTGTTGTGTCTCATATTCATAATATCATATATAAATATTCTTTACCTGCGAGCACTTGGCAAACGCATGTAATATGCTAAATTGATTCTGTAGCCGGTCCATAAAGTTGACATACGTCAGCAACATCTTATCCACACATATGGCACCTGCAGGTTTCTTTTAGCTATTACCTCGTCCTGAATTGCTAATATAAATCCTTCTGTTTCAGAAAACAATGTATAATTACACAGACTCATGCCCACTCCCGTTGCTGATAAAATGCGGTAAAATCTACTAACCAGTTCATTAGATTTCCACTTTTCAACCAGAATTTCAACTAAATCTACTTGCCTCAAATCATCCATACGTTTGATTAACTTTTAAAAACCCTTCTATTTCAACTAAATCTACTTGCCTCAAATCATCCATACGTTTGATTAACTTTTAAAAACACTTCTATTTCAACTAAATCTACTTGCCTCAAATCATCCATACGTTTGATTAACTTTTAAAAACCCTTCTATTTCAACTAAATCTACTTGCCTCAAATCATCCATACGTTTGATTAACTTTTAAAACCCTTCTATTTCAACTAAATCTACTTGCCTCAAATCATCCATACGTTTGAGTAACTTTTAATTACCCTTCTAGACGATTTTTACATTGCACGGTCTGTTATTTTACGGATCCTATGCGGTATTTCGAATATCTTCGGCTGCATTACTCTATTATACCTCCTCATTATATAACATTTTTATAACATACAATTACCTAAGTTCTTAAAATGGAAGTATTCTAAAACCATGTATATTAAATCAGGTATTGAATGTCTAAATTTAAGTTTGGGAACTTTTATTTAGAATTTATAGATATTAGGCAGAGAGTAATAAGAAATAATTGGATCGTCCAATGTATGATGTCCTTGTCCATCGTATAATTTTTAATGATATATCTAATTACTATTTCGATATATGTATTTGAAAACTATCGATAAGATATACATTGTTATTTAAATACCTAGTTCATTAAACTTGAAAACAGTAGTTTTCTACCACAGAAAATTATACTCATAAAATATTATCAAGTTTAAAGACACATTATTTTATATACTTACTGATGGATAGACGTACCAACGTTTCCGGTAACCTGTGGCTAGCTGAAAAATCAAAAATAATTAAAATACGATTAGTTGAATCTATAAATAATTTTGTAGAAATACATTTTAAGATGGAAGTGTTCTCAAACAATACCATATCAAGTGAACAATAGATTTTATGAAATAGAAATATTTAAATTAAAACTTAAATGCTCACCCTATACGTATCAAGTTTATAACTCAGCTTTCTTTCACTAGGCAAACCATGAAGCTCTTCCCATTCCCGCCTGATATTATCGTTCTCCAGGTATCGTTTCATTAAGATTCTAAACAGAACTGAAAGGCGGGTAGGTGACTTTCTGTTAAAGATGGTAGCCTTTCCAAAGAAAAGATCATTAATCAAAAAAATTGTATAAATCAGTAAATTAACTAAAAGTTAGAAAATAGGTTTGTAAAAACTTTATGTACATTAAAGAGGGCGTGACTAAGGGTCAGAACTTAAAACACAGAGGACAAAAAAAATGTCACACAAAAAAAACTTGAGTCCAAGAGGAGATTTATTTTATACGATATGATATTAAAAATATGTTTCTAAAAGTGTTAAAATATGCTATACAATTTCGAAAAAAATCCTGACACAATATTGTATCATAAAATATAACGGCGGATTCATCGCTTACTGAAGATGTAATTAAGGAAAAGGTTGATGGGGTGCGTAAAGAGAGAAAACACATATTTCGAAACATTTTTAATATGGGTATTCATGATGTTTTGTTAAATGTAAAATGTTTTACCATGTTAAATGTTATAAGTATAGGATTGTGTGGCAACACTGAGTACCTGATAACCTCCCTAATCAAGTTAGTGTAAATATTGTAATAAAACAAGTGATGTGTTCTGGTGTTGGCAACGAGGTGAAAAGAAATTTTTTTTTTTATTAATTTTCAATGCTCAGTTTCCAGTGACTGTTTTTATTTTCAAATTTCAGTTTCCAGTGATTTAATTTTTCGAGCATTCCACCATTCGAAAACTTTTTTCCTAATAAAGAAAAAAATTCCTGTTATCTTGGACGATTTGAGAATTATTATACAATGAAAGGTGTTAAAGATAAAACCCAGATTGCACGGCCTCTATGTGTTAGTATTGGATCTGTACATTACAATAAATTGGCAGAATTTTTGGGTCCAGAAAAAACAGTAAACAGACTATCACACGATGAACTCATTGATGCATTTAATAAAATCCTTATTCCAAAAAAAAGTGTTGTAGTAGTCCAGCACTATTTACTAAACATTTTTCAAAGAGATAGTGAAACAATTTCAGAATTTGTTTCAAAATTGCAACAAGACTTAGCGGAATAGGAACTGTCCGTAATATGTACAGCTGATAACTGCAAACAGGTTATATCTGTTTCTGAAATTTTTCTGAGAGCTCAGTTCATTCATGGTTTACGCGATAATTGACTACGTGAGCTAGTTTTACAGTCTAATGCTACAACATTCGATGCAATTTTAGAAAAAGCTGTTGCTCTTGAAGCTGCTAAAATTGAAAGCAGAGAACTTAAGCAGCGCCCAAATACTAGTCATCATAACTTTAATGAACAAATGAGCGACACAAATAAAATCAACAGTTTTTAAAAAATTCGTTCTAGAAATAGTTCAAGGAATCGTACAAATTCAAGATTACCTCAAAACAGAAGTTACCGTCCTGACTATCGAGCTCTAGGCATAGACAACCTCTGTATTAGATGTGGGCGAAGCAAACAAAGAATACAAGACTGCAGATTGGATAATGAAAAATTGAAATGTAGGTATTGTTCAAAAATTGGACATTGTGCAGAAGTCTGCATTTCAAGTCTAATTCGAGAATTAGGAAAGAAAACTTATGCGAGCACTACCAACACTCTCGAGGCAATGCCTGTATCTCAAGACGCGTATGGCCCTACCTATGGTCTCAACCAGATCATTCCTGTTTGAAATAGCCGAGAGTGACAAATAAATAATTGGAGTCCAACTCAATGGCAAGCCTCAAAAGTTCGAGGTCGATTCTGGGGCTAAATATTCGCTTCTGTCCGAACCTGAGTTCCAGCAGCTGAATTTGAATATTTCTTTGCAAGCATCAAATATTGCTTTCCGATCATATTCGGGAAACATCATCCAGCCCAAAGGAAAAATTGTGGTGGCAGTCGCTTATAACGGAAAAGAGATTCAGGGTGAATTACACATCGTGCCACTGAATACAGAGCCGAGACACCAAATTCCAGATTCCAAGATCAATATAATTTCAAATTATTCGCCAATCTTTGAAGAAAAAGTTGGTTGCATTCCAGGATTCCAAGACTATCTTCAACTCAGGGAAGGAGTCAAGCCAGATTTTACCAAGGAACGCAGCATTCCGCGTGCCTTAAGAGACCGAGTTGACAAGGAATTAGATGCTCTGATGGCAGACGGGATCATTTCACCAGTCCCTACAACTATGCTCTCCTTTGGTAATACCCAAACAAGATGGTGGCGTGCGTCTTTGTGTCGATTACAAATGCGGAGTAAATGAACGGTTGGTTCAGACGAATCATCCCATTTGGCGCATCGATAATATTCTGAACAGTCTCCGATATTCCAGATATTTTTGCAAAGTTGATCAATACAAAGCTTATTAGCACCTAAAGTCAGCGATGTCAGCAGTATGATACAGACAATGTCAACACACAGGAGCACTTTTCGTATGCATCGCCTTAGTTTTGGAATAAAAACAGCCCCCTCAGAATTCAACCGAATATTTTCCCAAATTCTAAAAAGGGCTTCAAAATACAGAATCCTATTTCAATGACATAATTGTACTTGGTGAATCAAGGGAGGAGTGCATTCGAAATCTTCAATTGTGTCTCCAGCGACTTTCTCAATTGCTTGTTCTTAGAGGAAAAAATAGAATATTTAGGATATATTGCAGAATGCAATAAACTGAGAAAATCTCCTATTAAGGTTGCAGCAATCCATGATATGCCACGCCCGTCAAACATTGATGACGTTAGATGTTTCTTAGGGTTAGTGACGTATTACTCGAGATTTGTGCCAGATTTTTCTACGATTTCGTATCCTCTCCGATATTTGTTGAGAAAAGATAAACGTTGGTTATGGGCGCCAAATTGTGAGGAGATGTTCTTGAAACTCAAAGCTGAACTTTGTTGCGATCGTGTTCTTATTCCATTTGACCCAGCGTTGCCACTTGTTTTGACAACAGATACTAGCCCAACAGGGATTGCCTCTGTCCTTAGCCACACAATAGAAGGTATGGAAAGGCCGATAGCCTACGCATCAATGTCACTTACCGTTTCTGAGACCAACTATAGCCAGCTTGATCAAGAAACGCTTGCTATATTTTTTGGTGTAGTTCATTTCTATTATTATCTATATGGAAAACATTTTGTACTTGTCACGGATAACGAGCAATTGTCCAGGATCTTCCACTACCGGAAACCCCTCCCACAAATGACATCAGCCTGTTTACTACGATATGCATCATTCCTTTCAGGATTTGATTATGTTGTCAAATATAAGAAAGGGAAAGATAATCAAACCGTTGATTGCCTTTCTCGAGCTTCAATCATACAATCTAGACCATCATCAGACGCGCTCATTGGTCATGATGTTCACCAAATATGTGCAGACACACTTTTCCATACTTCATGTTCTGCAATAACAGCAGCTATTATCAAAGAGTTACAGATCTAGAGCTTCTGAAAATCATGACTGATCTCAGGCGTAACGTTACAGATTCCGACTACACTTGGCAATTTCAAATTGTATATAAATAAATAAATGATATTAATAATTATCAATTAAATTATATAAATAAATAAATTGACATTATTTTCCGGCTAGATAGAGTGTATGTTCCAAGCTGTTTACGTTCCAGTGCTCTATAAGAGCTTCACCAGACGCATCTTGGAATAACCAAAATGAAGGAGCTTGCCCACCAATATGTCTATTTGCCGAATATTGACAAAGATATCAAGCGTTTCGTTAAAGATTGTGAAAGTTGTGCTCGGACTCGCGCAAATCCTCCGAAAGTTCCGGTCCATCCGCAGGAGAATTGGGAAAGGATTCACTTGGACTATGCCGGCCCATACGAAAACTCCTTCTATGTTGTTTTTGTGGGTCCAAAATAAGTCCAAGTGGGCCGAAATAAAAATCAGCAAGGATGCACCTAGCAGTTTTTCAACTATCTATTTATTGGAAATCATCTTCGCTTCACATGGATATCCGCAAGTAATTGTCTCTGATAACACCTCCATTATTCAGAGTGAGGAATTCCGCACTTACTGCACAGAGTTCTAATGGAATCTTCCAAAAATTCATTGCACCGGAATATCCTGCTACAAATGGTCTAGCTGAACGTAACGTTCAAACTTTAAAATACAGACTAAAGTCGGCAGCAAATGAGACTTATCCCATTAAAGAAAAGATACAGAAAATTATTTTCCTATACAGAGCAACGCCTCTTGCTTGCGGAAAATCTCCAGCCGAAATGTATCTTCATCGCTAGATAAGAACCCGTTTAGATGCCATTTTCCCATACATGCCACAGACTTCAAAGATCTCTTCAAACTCCTGCAGGTATTCAAAGTGGGAGAGAGAAGCCAAGTTCGATTGTATATAAACAATAGGAAAGTATGGCAATTTGGAGAAATACAAAGAAAATTGGGCACTCATCATTACCAAGTTTTACTGGATTCATGAAGATCTATTAAAAGACACATCAATCAGCTGAGATCTGTACTGGTTCCCAAACCTATAACTCAAATAACATTTGGTCCATGCCAGTCATTTGACATTCCAAGGAGTCTAGCTCAAGGTTCAAGAGTATTCCAAGAAGTACAGTTCGAGAGTCTAAGAGACCATATGTGAAAACCCCGTCAGAACCTGATCCAGACATGGAAGCTAGTGATTTACCTGAACCAGAACAACACCCTCAACGAGTACGTCGGCCACCTACTCGCTACAAGGATTTTGTGACGAAATGAAGGATAAGGGGCAGAAGTCAGTGATTGGGTGAAGTGTGTTGTATGTAAGCTGTCCAAAAGTTCATTGTAGTCTTAAAATAAGTGGGGGAGAAACTGTGGCAACACTGAGTACCTGATAACCTCCCTAATCCAATTAGTGTAAATATTGTAATAAAACAAGTGATTTATTCTTATGGTTATCATTAATTTTCCAGTTATTAACAAGATTACTTTGGATTGTGAGTAGCCCTATTTACAGGCATGTTAAATGCATAAGAACTAGCGAATTTTCTGAGCAGCTTGTGTTTTATAACCTTTCCTTCCAAAACTTCATGTTATTGTTTACTTCTTACTTTTGATTAAAGTAATTTATTACAACATGCCTAAATTAAGTGAAAAGTGGAAGTTGTGAGAATGTTTGACCACTGAGTGGCTTGTTGCTCTTCCAACTTTTGAGAAAGGGGAACAAGATGAGCTAATTGACAACTGTCATTATATTACTATTATTGCCATCCATTGCTTTATTACAAGGGCTGTATAGAAAGTAATAAACGTTTTGAAATAAACGAATTACAAATTGATATACTCTAAGTTTATTATATAGATTTTAAAGGTACACTCTTTGGCTATTTTTCTACATAATCTACCATTCAAATTGAGACACCTATCATGCCTTGGCACAAGTTTTTCATTACCCTCTCTGTAGAAAATCCTGCCAATTGTGAAGTGCGGTCTGTGATTTCGTTTTTGTTGGCTCGAAACAACAGGCCAATTGAAATTTATCGTCAGCTTTGTGATATTTACGGGCAGGGGATAATGAGTGAAAGCCAAGTGAGGCAATGCTGCATTCATTTTTAAAATGGCCGTACCAGTGTTCACAACGAGGACTGCAGTGGTAGGTGATGAATATGTAATTTAAGCAGTTTCAAGATACTTTGAATTGTGATTAAGGATGTGATTCTTAAACAAAGCTATAAGATAAATAAAAAAACATACTTCACACAAAGAAAAAGAATATGTACTAAAATATTAAATAATGCAGATGTGGTGATAATAGAAAGTTAATAATATAAAAATCAAAAGTCGCTTTAAGTAGAGTAGACCGAAAATATTTTGTTTAGGAAAAATCAAGATTTGTTTTTAACATCATTCAAAATTCTTAAATAAAATTTTTCAAAATACTCATAAATTAGAGCTTTTTTGAACGATATTTTTTTTTATTGCCGTTGCCCCGCGTTCAAGAAATAAACTTCTCACATTATGGATTTTCTTTTCTAGGAAGTTCATTATATTTTTGTTTTTAATTATTAACTTTCGATTATCAACACATCTGCATTATTTAATATTTTAGTACATATGCTCGGTGAGATTCTAAAACGAAGGCCGAAACGTCGGTAGACATTAGAGAGGTTTTGTATGTTTTCTCTTGCATACCCAACTAATTTTCAAATACAAAAACAAAATACTTATTTTTATAAAATAATATAATACTCAAGTAGATCTTTAAACTATGGAGACAATTATATTTAATAAATATTTTTTGTCAATGAAATATATATAATCATTAATTATTATAAACATGGTGACAAGGTAACTCTTTGAGGAGAACTTGCTTCCAAACACCTATTCGGATCTTATACACTTAGTCTTAAGCGTCTGTCATCAAATAATAACTAACGTTTCGTGAATATTTTTTTTGTAGATATACAGCTATGCAAAGATTTGTTTTACCCATATATTGCACTCATCTTCAGAGCTTGGATATTTAAGAAAATAAAAAACCTGATTTGTGTGTGTAAAGAATAACCCGCATGACTCTCCTGTATGTCCGGTCAACACTAGCTCTTTCTGGTGCTCGTCAAGATATCGAAAATACACCTAACATTTAAATATATATTAGAGCCCAAGAGGAGAAAAAAGGCAGTTATTTCACCCCAATTTTTAATTACTTAACTGAAAACTAGGTACAATTACTAGTCAAAATTGATGAGTGTGTCAAGTATAGGTAGGGGGAATAAAAAATAGCTTTTTCAAAACTATAAACATATTTAATTTTTTATTCGGAGCTCAATATCTTTACAACTACCAATAACAATAGAAAATATAAGAGAGCATCATTTAAAGTAGAGTAAATTTGCTAAAATTTAAGCCCTAATAGAGCTATTACGTTCATTAGTTCTCGAGATATAGTTTATTAATAAGCAAGATTTCATAAAAATGTTGTATGGAATGTACTGAAAAATCAGTAGTTAGTGAATTTATTTTGATAAATCTATATCTCAAAAACCATTGGACGTACAGATGTCTATTAGCACTCAAATTAAAGCTGGTTCAATGAGCTATAAAGTAGTTTATGACGTTTATTTTCGTAGGAGTGGTAGTTTTCATGAAATTTGTTAAAATAAATTGATTTATAGTTGTTCGGACAAAT
>NW_027115727.1:328570-329273 GCF_000696795.3 Halyomorpha halys | reverse complement strand
TCTGAGTCAAGTAAAAGGAAGATTATGTTAATATTATAACTTGACTTGTTATATTACAACTTATCAAAAATTGACTTATGTGACTGAAATAAAGTAGTAATTAACATTTTGTGAGTTTATTTTGTCAAATATCATAAAAACTACTACTCCTAGAAAGGTAGAGATTATTAACTATTTCATATTAAATTTATTTAGCTTTAATTTGAGTGCAAATAGACATTTGTACGTTGAATGGTTATTGAGATATAGATTTCTCAAAATAGATTCACCAACTACTGATATTTCAGTACATTTTTATGAAATATTGCTTTTTAAAAAGCTATATCTCGAGAACTATTGGACGTAAATAGCTCTATTATGGCTCATATTTCAAAAAACTGTCTCGTCTTTAAATAATGTTTTAGATTTTCTAGTCTTGTTGGTAGGTTTTAAGATATAGAGCTCCGAATGAAAAATTAATGCGTTTTTAAGGTTTTGAGACAAGCGCCATTTTTTATTCCCCCTACCTATACTTGGCCGACTCATCCGTTTTGACTAGTAATGATACAGAGTTTTCATTAAAGTAATCAAAAATTGGGGTGAGATAACACCTTTTTTTTGCCCGGAACTTGAACTATATATTCATAGATTCCAAAGAAAAAAGATAAAAACAAAAATCATGATGTACGTCTGTCTAAAATAACTACGAATTTAAATGATTATT